>NC_059204.1:44073370-44373370 GCF_020615455.1 Coregonus clupeaformis
TCCGTCCTGGCAGTAGGACCGCAGGAACCTACCCACATCCTGATTCACCACTTCCACCTGCCCATTAGACTCGGGGCGGAAACCAGAGGTCAGGCTGACCGAGACCCCAGATGTTCCATGAATGCCTTCCAGACCTTGGATGTGATCTGGGGACCCCGGTCAGACACTATATCCTCTGGTACCCCGTAGTGCCGGAAGACGTGTGTAAGCAGGGCCTCCGCAGTTTGCAGGGCCGTGGGGAGACCGGGCAGAGGAAGGAGGCGGCAGGCTTTGGAAAAGCGGTCCACAACGACCAGGATGGTGGTGTTACCTTGGGAGAGGGGAAGATCGGTAAGGAAATCAACACTCAGGTGAGACCATGGTCGTTGTGGAACAGGTAAAGGTTGTAACTTACCCACTGGGAGGTGCCTAGGTGCCTTACTCTGGGCGCACACCGAGCAGGAGGAGACATACACCCTCACGTCCTTAGCCAAGGTAGGCCACCAGTACTTTCCAGTCAGGCAGCGCACTGTACGACCGATACCTGTGTGACCAGAGGAGGGTGATGTGTGTGCTCAGTAGATCAGACGGTCACGGATAAGAGCAGGCACGTACTGCAGCCCAGCTGGACACTGAGGTGGAGATGGCTCTGTGCGTAACACCTGCTCTATATCCGCGTTCATCGCCCATACTACCGGCGCCACAATGCAGGAGGCCAGGAGTATGGGGGTGTTGTCTCTGGGCCTCTCCTCTGTGTCATACAGCCGTGACAATGCGTCTGCCTTCATGTTCTTTGTACCCGGGATGTATGATAGTGTGAAATCAAACCGGGTGAAGAATAGGGCCCACCTGGCCTGGTGAGGATTCAGCCTCGTCACTGCCTGGATGTACTCCAGGTTACGGTGGTCCGTCCAGACGAGGAAAGGGTGTTTCGCCCCTTCGAGCCAATGTCTCCACACAGTCAGGGCTCGGACAACAGCCAACAGCTCCCAATCACCAACGTCGTAGTTTGCTCTGCCGGGCTGAGCTTCTTAGAGAAGAAGGCACAGGGGCGGAGCTTGGGTGGCGTGCCCAAGCGTTGAGGTAGGACAGCGCCTATCCCTACCTCGGACGCATCCACCTCCACTACGAACGGTAGTGATGGATCGGGGTGGGCCAGTACCGGGGCTGAGGTGAACAGACCCCTCAGGTTACTGAAGGCCCTGTTAGCCTCAGCAGACCAGCGGAGCCGGGACAGCCCACCCTTCAACAGAGATGTAATGGGAGCTGCGACCTTACCAAAGCCCTGGATAAACCTCTGATAGTAGTTGGCAAAGCCAATAAAGCGCTGCACCTCCTTAACTGTGGTTGGTGTCGGCCAATTACGCACGGCTGAAATGCGATCTCCCTCAATCTCCACACCTGAGGTGGTAATGCGGTATCCGAGGAAGGAGACAGACTGCTGGAAAAACAGACACTTTTCTGCCTTGGCATAAAGGTCATTTTCCAACAGTCGGGCCAGCACTCGGCGCGCGTAGTGGAATACACCAGAATGTCATCGATGTAGACTACTACACCGCGACCAAGCATGTCCCGAAACACCTCATTCACAAAGGACTGGAAGACTGATGGAGCATTCATCAAACCGTAGGGCATCACCAGGTATTCATAATGCCCCGTGGTTGTGCTGAATGCTGTCTTCCACTCATCCCCCTCTCGGACACGCACCAGGTTGTACGCACTCCGGAGATCTAATTTGGTGAAGAAGCGCGCCCCATGCATTGACTCAATCACTGAAGGAATGAGGGGGAGAGGATAACTAAATCGTATCGTCTCCTTGTTCAGTGATCGATAATCAATGCAAGGGCGCAGACCGCCGTCTTCTTCACAAAAAATAAACTTGAGGAGGCGGGTGAAGTGGAGGGACGTATAAACCCCTGGCGCAGGGACTCGGTGACGTATGTTTCCATAGCCTCCGTTTCAGCCTTTGACAGGGGATACACATGACTCCTGGGAGGCACAGGGTCTACCCGGAGGTTTATCGTGCAATCCCCCGCCCGATGAGGTGGTAACTTGGTCGCCTGTGTTTTGGAAAACGCGTGCGCCAAATCGAGGTATTCGGGGGGAATGCGCACGGTGGAGGTACTGTCTGGACTTTCCACCGTGGTTGCACCAAAGGAAACACGGAGACACCTACCCTGACACTCTCGCGACCACCCCGTGAGAACCCTCTGCGGCCATGAGAATGTGGGGTTGTGGAGTGCTAACCAAGGGATACCTAGTACCACAGAGAAAGCAGGAGACTCAATAATAAAAAACGTGACTTGCTCGCAATGAGTCTCGTGGGTAACCATGGTGATTGGTGCGGTAACTTCCCTAACAAACCCAGACCCTAATGGTCGACTATCAAGTGCTCTGATGGGGAGTGGAATGGATAGGGGAACCAATGAAATACCTAGACTGTGTGAGAATGCCCTGTCCATAAAGTTCCCAGCTGCCCTGAATCGACTAGCGCCTTACACTGGGGAACTACAATGTGATCAGGAAAGTGGATGGGTGCGCAGCAGAGGGCTCTGAACAAGTGTTGGTGTTCGATACCTGGGGTGATGCGAGAGTGCCCTGCCTGCCGCCTCCAGACCCAAAACAACGCTGACGACGGTGTAATGTCCCTTCGTGCCACCAGAGTGACACTGGCGCTGTCGTCCTCCACTCTCTCGGATCGCGGCTCCACCTAGCTCCATCAGCTCGTGATCCGAGTCGGCCGGGGTTGGAACGGGCAGACCCCCTCCAGGACGTCCTCTGGCCGCCAGCAGGTTGTCCAAACGGATGGCCATGTCCACCAGTTGTGTGAAGGACAACATGGTGTCCTGGCAGGCTAGCTCCCTTCGTACGTCCTCCCGCAGATGGCACCGGAAGTGGTCGAAAAGGGCCCGCTCGTTCTACCCGGACCCAGCGTCCCAAACTCCAAGGCGCAGTCCTGCGCAGTCCTCGTCCCCTGCCTCAGGTAGACCAGCCGCTCGCCCGACTCTTGACCTTCGGGCGGGTGATCGAAAACAGCCCGAAAGAGGCGAGCGAACTCCCCGTTGTTGTCCAACACGGCTCCTCCTTCATTCCAGACCGCGTTGGCCCACTCCAGGGCTTTCCCCGAGAGGCAGGAGTCGAGGGCGGACACCTTCTCCCACTCCGATGGGGGCCGGGCTGATGCTGGAGAAGTAGAGCTCCAGTTGGAGGAGGAATCCCTGGCAGAGAGCAGCTGTCCCGTCGAACTCCCGTGGTTGGGATATTTGGATCCCTCTGGGTGCTGGGGTGTGGGTGGCTGGATCTGGTTGCCCAGCTAGTCTCGACAGATCGGGTCCTCTCCTCTCCAGGCGTTGGACGACCTGGAGAACCCGATCCATCGCTTCTCCCAAGCTGGCTAGCATTGTTGAATGCTCCTGGACCCGTGCCACGACTCCAGGCATGCACTCCTCTCCCGCTGACTCCATAGCGGGTGGGTGATTCTGTGATGCGTGATTTGAAGGAGTCAGGCGCAAGAGGGTAAATCACAGTATACAGAGTTTATTCCGTCATCCAGCGTAACCAGTCCAGTGCGCAAAACAGGCGCACTGGAACAAACATGCACACATGGAAAATACCTTGGCAATACAAATACTGAGCTCAACCGAGCTACTAATCCTCACAATGAACAATCACCCACAAGGACAAGGGGGCAGAGGGAACACTTAAACACGTACTAATGAACCAGGTGTGTGTAATTGACAAGACAAGACAAATGGAATGATGAGATATGGAGCGGCAGTGCCTAGAAGGCCTTGTGTAGGTCTACAATCTTGACCCTGACGTCCTTGGAGAGCTCTTTGGTCTTGGCCATGGTGGAGAGTTTGGAATCTGATTGATTGATTGCTTCTGTGGACAGGTGTCTTTTATACAGGTAACAAACTGAGATTAGGAGCACTCCCTTTAAGAGTGTGCTCCTAATCTCAGCTCGTTACCTGTATAAAAGACACCTGGGAGCCAGAAATCTTTCTGATTGAGAGGGGGTCAAATACTTATTTCCCTCATTAAAATGCAAATCAATTTATAACATTTTTGACATGCGTTTTTCTGGATTTTTTTGTTGTTATTCTGTCTCTCACTGTTCAAATAAACCTACCATTAAAATTATAGACTAATCATTTCTTTGTCAGTGGGCAAACGTACAAAATCAGCAAGGGATCAAATACTTTTTTCCCTCACTGTATGTGTATACACTGTATGATACCTATAGTAGGCTATAAACCCTATTCTTGATATTACTGTGAGTTTCTGTATGCTCCTGCAGTGTGTTCTCTCACAGCTCATTGGCCAGGCTCTGCTGACATTCATGCGTTTTCTGTTCAGGTCAGTGGGTTTGGAGCATGGTAGAATGTTGCTCTACTGAGGACCCTCCCAGTCCCAGCTCATGGTCACCATCACAATGCCTACAGTATATTTTGAGGCACCGGCCTGGGGGTTAGTTAAAGGATCGGAAGACAGGAAAACGCCTCTTTCCCATGCTGTCCTCTCTTCTTCCCTCCCCTCCTCTGTTCTAATGGTGTCAGGCCTTACGTAATGCCACTGCAGTAGAGACTGTTTTCGTGTGGAATAGTTTGTCATCATGCCATTGAGCCCTACCCTGACTGCTCATATTCTCTGTCTCTCACACACATGCATGAACGTACACGCACTATCTATCCTCACGACTCACATTGACTTATCCTTCCCTGCTTCCTACACATCCAAAGAGATATCAATCAAGTAGATGAACCCGCACATGAAATGAAGTTACACAACTGGCCATTTACCTCTGCTTAAGATAGGGCTAGCAAGTAATTTACCTCTGCTTAAGATAGGGCTAGCAAATAATTTACCTCTGCTTAAGATAGGGCTAGCAAATAATTTACCTCTGCTTAAGATAGGGCTAGCAAATCTATTGGTATGTAATGTGAGATAGACACTATGGGTCGAGGAGTGTGTATACAAATCCTTATGCCATCTATAAAGATAAAGCTGACACATTTATGTCCATCAGCTGACTCTGTGCTGTTGTAATACAAACACTGAATCATAGTCTCACATTTCTGAAAACAGGAGATGCAAAGTGGCTGTGTAACATCACACACAAAGAGAGCTATAGGGTTGTTTTAAGGTGACACATACAGTGCACTCACATTATTTTATTGATTAAATAAGAAACAGAACAGCATAGATCATGTATACACACAAATATTGTCCTCATCTGAGCATGACTATGTATAAATGGGATTAGCAAAGGGATGCACCCCTCTGAAAGCTGAAGCACTCAGGATCCGCTCGAACTCAAACTTTACAGGGTCTGTTATACAGGATTACCCACTGTTCAAACCTTCCATAGGGGCCGTCCTATCCATAATGAACTCCATCCAGAGCAAAAGCCTTTTCCAAAGTTCACAGTGTGATTGACGGTGTTACTTATGAGCAGGCAGGCAGGCAGGCGCTGTATGATTCCATACAGTGTCAAAAATAAATGGAAGAAAGTAGAGGAAAGGAGTCCTCTGGCTCATGTTGGCATGCATTCTGCTACATACATCCAGAGATGTTATAGGATGTTGGTTTGGTTGTTGCATTTCTTCAGTGTGTGGACCCTCTCTTGGCATGACTGAGGAAAAAAAGGACTACGGTATCACTTATCAAAAGGAATTGCAGGAAAATAAGACAGGGTTTTTAGACAGTTCTACAAAAAGGGGGAGTAACAAAAGATAAAAAGTATTGTAGAAAAAGTTGATTTTTCACTCTGATAGTCTGTAGGAAAAAAGCACCCTTAGAAAGACACTCTCTTCCATATGCTGTCGTTTCTGACCTTGGAATGCTACCATACCGTGCATTCTTTAATAATACATCCCAAAATAACCTTTGTTACGACCGTCCTCCTCAATCACCATTCTACTCCAGGTTTAGCCCTGAACCTGCATCTGTCATGTTGGCACAATACAAGGGAGCCACATTCCTTACTTTGGTTCCCAGGGGAGATGTGTTGTTGTGCTTGTGTGTTGTTGTACTTGAGCCTCAGCCTCGATGTTAGTGTTGTTCTGGAGCTGATAGTGGTGTGTTAAAGCAGAGAGATGAAAACAATGTGGGATAGAGAGCCATTTGAGAGAATGATGAAGATATTTGACTGTCCTTGTAAATATACAGTACAAAAAAGGATGCAAAGGGTGCCCATGTGATCATATTAAAAGAGTGATTTTGGATGAAAGCAGCCATTTGGGTGTTTGTGTTTGAAGCAGTCTCTTAGCTTTATTTTCTGATTTGAGTGCTCGCAACTGTGGTGGCTGTGGGTTTATTGCCGATCCTGCGGACAGGAACCTTGGACAAAGGTATCTTGGAGCGCGGGGGCTCCTTAGCTCCTTGGGGGACAGGGATGTTGGACTGGACTCCCAGCTTGACAGGGATCTTGGAATCACGCGGTATACTGCTGTAGACTGTAGGTTGGCGGAGCTGACGACTCTCCTCCGGGCTATGTTTTACATGACTGGCCTCAACTTCAGCTTCAGCAGTGGAGTTACTAATTGTGTCCTTGCTGACTCCGTGCCGTATGCTGGGGCGTGGACTCTCCTCTTCCTGCCCTGGAGTAGGTGGGTCCCAGCTCCCCTCGTCGTCAGTGGACTGGGTCTCACGGAGTGGCAGCTTGCCCGCTCTGCCTCCACCGCAGACAGGGATCTTACTGAGCCCTGCTGCCTTCACTGGGGGCGTCTTCTTCTCTGTGGGGGGGCCCTGGGGGACCATGTGTGTCTCATTCTGTGAAGCATGGCCTTTCTCTTCTCTCTTGGGTGAATTGTTCCAGGCACCCCGCACATCCATACCATTTGGACTCATCATGTCCTCTCCTGTATCTAGAGAGGCCTTGCGCTCACCACCCTTCACCTGACCAGAGGCAAGGTGTGTACCCTGCACAGGGGCGAGGAAGAGAACAGGAGAGGGCATAGAAGGGAATGGGGCAGTGGTAGAGGGAGTCTTAGACATAGGGACTGGAGTTGGGGTAGGGACAGGGGTAGGAAACGGAGGAGTCTTAGACATAGGGACTGCAGTTGGGGTAGGGACAGGGGTAGGAAACGGAGGAGTCTTAGACATAGGGACTGGAGTTGGGGTAGGGACAGGGGTAGGAAACGGAGGATTCTTAGACATAGGGACTGGAGTTGGGGTAGGGACAGGGGTAGGGAAAGGGAAAGGGGGAGCCTTAGACATAGGGCCTGGTGTTAGAGTAGGGGCAGAGGGAGCCTTTGAGTCAGCTAGAGTTGGAGACAGGGTTTGGACAGGAGCAGGGCTAGTGACTGAGGCTGGCACTGGAACCGGGATATAGGGCATTTTAAATGCTGAGCTCGGGACAGCCGTAGGATAAAAGGATGTTAGGGAGGGAGGTGCAGAAGTGGAATCCAGACTTGGGACTGAGATAATTTTGGGGGGTGGGGCAGAGGTGAAAGTGGCTGATGAAAGAGTGGCAGGGTTGGTTACAGGAGCTGGTTTGGCCACTGGGGAGGGGGCAGGAGATGGGATAACTACTGGGGTTGGTTTAGATACTGGGGCAGGAGGAGGGCATGCGGTAACTACTGGGGCCGGTTTGGATACAGGGGCAGGAGGTGGGGTAACTACTGGGGAAGGTTTGGATACAGGGGCAGGAGGTGGGGTAACTACTGGGGAAGGTTTGGATACAGGGGCAGGAGGTGGGGTAACTACTGGGGAAGGTTTGGATACAGGGGCAGGAGGTGGGGTAACTTCTCTGGAAGGTTTAGATACATGGGTAGGAGGTGAGGTAACTACTGGGGAAGGTTTGGATACAGGGGCAGGGCTTGGGGTGAATTTTGTTGTTGGTGGAGGGGAGGGTTTTGTTAAAGGGGTAGGGCTTGATTTAGTGGTAGGGCTAGTTATAGTTGTGGGGGTAGTTGAGAATTTGGTTGTCGCAGTAGGGATAGGTTCAGGTTTGATCGACCAGCTGGTAGGCTCAGGTTTAGTTGTAGGGGTAAATGTGGAGGTAGGTTTAGTGGTGAGGGAAGAGGAAGGGGTAGGTTTGGTTGTAGGGGTAAAGGTGGAGGTAGGTGTAGTGGTGGGGGAAGAGGAAGGGGTAGGTTTGGTTGTAGGGGTAAAGGTGGAGGTAGGTTTAGTGGTGGTGGAAGAGGAAGGGGTAGGTTTGGTTGTAGGGGTAAAGGTGGAGGTAGGTTTAGTGGTGGGGGAAGAGGAAGGGGTAGGTTTGAATTTAGAAGTAAGCGGTGGGATAGGGGTTGGACTAGATTTAGTAGTAGCTGTAGGAGCAGGGGTTGATGTAGGGGAAGGGGTAGCTTTAGTAATAGCGGTAGGTTTAGAAATAGGGGTAGGTATAGAAATAGGGGTAGGTTTAGAAATAGGGGTAGGTTTGGCTGAAAGAGTAGATGATGATGATTTCTCTCCAGCCACAGCTCCATTGGTCCCAGGTCTGGTCCCGACAGTAGTGCAGGCTTTTCCCCACTCCGCCTCCACTTCAGCAGAGATGTCTCCACATCCTGTCAACGAGTCAAAGCTTATCAGAGAGGAGATGTCTGCAAGCAGCGAGCTCAGACGATCCACAGCAGGATCCAAGGGTGGTGGTTCAGTGGTGGGCAGAGGTGGCAGTACATCCTCATTAGATTCAGTGATACTGTCTGTAGTCACTGAGGGAGCCATCGTCTCTGACGGGCTTGAGGCTGAGCTCTCCTGCACTGTGGGACTCTTGGATGAAACAGGGGACTCTTGTCCAGGCTCAGCCTCCGGGACATCCGTGCTGCGAGGCGCAGGTCTGGGAGTCAAAGTCATGTCCTCCTTGATGATCTCCACGCTGTTTGTACGGGACGACATGAGGAGGGGGCTCGGAGGGGTCTCAGCCTCGTCCCTGGCCTCCTCTCGCTGGTTCCACCGTATACTGTTGAAGAGACCCTTCAGGCCCCGACGCTGGCGTACCGTTGGCTGGGACTCTGTACGGAACCTCCGGTCTGGTCCTCCTCGACGGCTGCGCCGCAACTTCATCAGGAAGCTGAGGGATTTGGCAGAGGTCATGGAGGAGATGGAGGGACGTCCGGTAGAAGGGATGGAGGGATCTCCATCATCACCCATGGGCTCCTCCATGGCCTCCTCCTCTCTCTGACTCACCTCTGGTTCCTGCTCCTTCTCTGTCTCCTTCTCCAGCTCCTGCTCCGCTGCCGCGGACTCCGTTAATCCTTCCACTGTCTTGCTCCTGGCGATTGGTGACTTGTTGTTCCCCTCGCCTTTGCCGCGCATGGAGAACATGCTGCTTGGCTTGCGCTTCCCAAACAGCTTGAAGGCCTTTCTGATTTTTCCAGGAGGCTGGGGGTCGCATGGTGGGGGTTCGATACTCTCCGACTGTACATCCATTTTGAATCTCTATATTCCTCTCTGTTGTACTCCGATTTTGTGCTCTATTTTTCTCACCCAGCTATAGCTAACAGAAAATGTACCTTTATTCTCTCTTAAATTACAGCTTCTCCTTTCTGCAGACTGGCTATGCTTCAATTGCTCGCAGTATGTTTCTCTCTCCTCTCTCGCTCCTCTCTCGATCCCTCCCTCTGTCTTTCTCTCCCCTCCAGCTCTTTCTCCTCTATTTCTCCCTCACATTGCCCCTCCCCTCACCCTCTTTTTCTCTGGCTGCTCCTGCAGGTCTCCATGGCAACTGAGGGGCTAAGCAGCTTTCGTCAGCGATGGAGCGGAGCCAGAAGCTGTCATCATCCCACCCCAGACACAGTTCTCGTATTTTTTACTCTCTGTTTCTCTATCGCTGATACCCTCTCCTCTCTCCATCTCGCAGTCTATTTTTGTTTAGAACTCTCTGTCTAGTGTTCATGTCTCTTGTGTTGTTACATATACATATTTACCTGTTTTATGTATATGTATGTCTCTGTGTAAGCATTCCTGTCTTGTTAAGCATGTTCATTTGTATTCATTTGTTTAAAGAGTGCATGTGGCATGTGTTTGCCTCTAAATGCCCAGAGTGTGATGTGACCGTGAGACAGTAACAACATTACCATCTCCCTCCCAACACAAACCCAACCACTGCCATGACCTCCCAAACAGCTTATCAAAATCAAGATCAGGGAGGATGACAAACAAGCCTTTGTATTAATGACATAAATCCAATTGAATGAAACATGGAGCAATTCCTGTCTCACATATAGGATTTGTGTAAATCTGGGGAATTAGGATTTGAGGGGAATGTGGAATATGGAATTTGAAAAATATGAAAGCTCTAACGTACTTATGTTGCATATTATTGCTAAATAACACAGAGCTCTGTCTGGGCTGAGCATTTCTCCCCTGAGGACCCAATTTTCTCTCACTCTCACATGAACATGCACGCAAACATGTGCACATGAGTACACACACACACATCTACCAAGGTAATTCATTATGCCCTCCACTCAGAGCTTGTTGCCATCCTGTCCAACACATTTCGACAGTGTGATTCCACTGTCTTCCATCTTTATTATCTTACCTCACTTTTGGATCATTCCTCAATTTCTATTTTTCATCTGCCCCTCCACTCCTTTCCATCTTTCCAATCCTCTACTCCTGTCACGACTTCCTCCGAAGCTGCCTCCCCTCCTTGTTCGGGCAGGCTTCGGCATTCGTCGTCACTGGCCTTCTAGCCACTGCTGCTCCATATCTCATCATTCCATTTGTATTGTCTTGTCTTGTCAATTACACACACCTGGTTCATATTCCCCTCTGCCCCCCTTGTCCTTGTGGGTGATTGTTCATTGTGAGGATTAGTAGCTCGTGGAGCTCAGTATTTTGTATTGCCGGGGTAAAAACAGGCGCACTGGACTAGTTACGCTGGATTACGGAATAAACTCTGTATAATGTGATTTACCCTCCTGCGCCTGACTCCTTCAAATCACGCATCACAACTCCAGTCATACTCAACTGGCGGACCGCCGTCCAGATCGGGACCCAGAACGGGTTCAATACGGACCACGGGTCCCGACTCGCGGGCTTTTAACTTACTGCTGTTAAGAGTTGTAATAGTACAATGCACAAGGTTCCATTTCTAAATGTGGTAGTGCATTGGAGGTATTCCTCTTATGTCATTCACTGATAGACCGTAGGGAGCTAATTTTAATTTGTCCGAAATATCAAGTTGATCAACTAGTGACCATGGTAGCTAGATGGGTCGATTAGGCTAACCAGCTATCTAAATATTGTAGTTATCATGGCCAGATTATGTGTCCAGGGGCCTCGACCCCCAGGGGGCCCAATTGATTTTGTTGAGTCACTCAGGTATCATAACACACATGTTAGAATGTGAACAAATGTGTAGAATTGCAGGAAATTATCTTTAAAATTGAAAAATATTATCTCCGTCAACAAGAGGGGTGGGAACAGTTTGAACAGTTTGGGGTCATATGGGTCGCGAGGTGGGGGTTCATTACTACGCCGATAAATGCAATATCCATCCGGATCTTTGTCATCTAGGAAATATGTGTGACCGGACCTTCTCAAATAGTAGTTGAATACCCCTGTTTTCCTCCATAACGTTATACTTACCATCCACCACTCTACCCTGTCTCCATCTTTCTTTCACATAGTTCTCTATTTCCCTTTCTTAAGAGCACTTCTCTCTCCTCTTTTCCGATTCATTGAAACAAAGTCTGCATTCAGACTTCAAGTACTACTTTTACCAGAACACTTTAGGGTGAACAGCATGACAAAAAAGAGATGCAGTTACAGAGAACCAGCCACACACTGATATACAGAGAGATACATACATATACTAACCCCAAAGCAGCAGTTACAGTAAATACTCACAAGATTGTTTCATTTATATGCTGCCACCCAGAGGGCTCAAGCACATAGTCAGTAATCTGAATACAAGGACCACTTATGTTAGAAACCGTATTCAGAAAATCTAATTATGGGATGACACTAAGCTCTCTCTGTCTCTGCCTCACCCTTCACCCTTTAGAAACATTATCCCAGAAACAAGGGATGTTGGTTGACACTGGCAGGTCACATTATGGCTCTGGGCAACTTCTGGGAAAGGTGTCAAACACATGTTGAGGTAATTTATCAGAGCCTAACATGGTGCAAAATCTAAATCATGAGTTATGTTCTCACAAACTCTTGTTTGTTTGTTTGTTTAAGAGCATGTCTACCTGCCGGAGTGTGAGTGAGTGTGTGTGTGTGAGTGAGTTTGAAACAGATCTTAGGGGGTAGCGTAACATGTCTTTGTATCTGCACTCCTTTTGTACAGTTAGCCTGTTCATAAATTCTGTTGACTTTGTTTATCTGCTATATTTTAATGGCTACTGGCTGAATTAAATAAGCTTTAATCGGGTCATGTAGGCTGCTAACAGTCTGCGGGTGCCTTTGTGTTTTTAATAGCACTGCTGCCCTCTGCTGGAGGTAGGAGCATATGACTGATGAATCAGTCAGAGGGAGCATTTCGCTACACCCGCTATAACATCTGCTAAACACGTGTATGTGACAAATACAATTTGATTTGATTTGACTGATGAATCAGTCAGAGGGAGAGAAAATAAAAGGCAGAGGTAAGGGGAGTCAACGACATCAGATGATTTAGAGTTCAGTTGCGTTGAGTTTTAGATATGTCATAAGGAGAGAGTCACGTTTCACCTTCTAGCACTGTGATGCTAACTGAGTAGTTGAAGAAGCTGATCTGGGCTTGGGGCAACTCATCCAATAAATGCATATATCAATATCTCATCTCAGTCTGAGTAAGGTTGTAGGGTTTGACCATTTGATGTTGGGGCAAACGTGACAAATTATAATCTTATATAAATAGACCTCAGAATAAAAAAATACGTGCATATTCAAAACAAGAAACAGTACCTGCAGGTCTATCTTGTGTCTTATCTCTTATCTCTACCCAAATATGGCTAGTTTGGCAACGAGGTCATAAAGTCTGGTTTTCATGTTGACACATGAAGTGAAGGCTCTGTCGTAGCCGGCCGCGACCGAGAGACCCATGGGGCGGCGCACAATTGGCCCAGCGTCGTCCAGGGTAGGGGATGGAATGGCCGGCAGGGATGTAGCTCAGTTGGTAGAGCATGGCGTTTGCAACGCCAGGGTTGTGGGTTCATTTCCCACGGAGGGCCTGTATGAAAAAATAAATAAATAATGTATGCACTCACTAACTGTAAATCGCTCTGGATAAGAGCGTCTGCTAAATGACTAAAATGTAAGTATAATGGAAAATGCTACTATCCCTTTTCGAGTTGTCTAAACACAATGGTCAGGATAAGCTAATTTATTAGGCCTGTGGTGAACTGGAACAAATGTGTAGCTTACATTGCAAGCAGACTGAGCTAAATTACTAGAATCACCCATCCCCACAATAATAATAAAACATATATATTTATCTTTAACTCTGCATTGTTAGAAAATGACCCTTAAGTAAGCATTTCACTGTTAGTCTACACCTGTTGTTTACGAAGCATATGACAAATACAATTTGATTTGATTCAGTAATTGAATAAGATTGTCGATTCATGTCGAGTCTCCAGTGGCCTACCAGTTCACTGTTCACAGCTGTACAGATGTGTGGTGATTTCCTCTGATTGAGAAGAGGTGCTCTTTTGCCGCGTTCCAAACAACTGGGAACTCTGAAAAATCGAGGTCAAATCATGACGTCAGTGATTTTCAGGTCGGAAAGTCGGAGCTGTAGAAAGAGGCCCGAGTTCCCGAGTTGGAAATCCAAGTGGCCCTTCAGTGAATGATCTCTGATTGACCATTGAAAGGGGTGTGTAATGTTCGTCAGATCCGGACGGTCACGCAGTGTTGCCAACTTAGCGACTCTGTCGCTATATTTAGCGAGTATTCAGATCCCTCTAGCAACACATTTTCAAAAAAGCGACTAGCGACAAATCTAGCAACTTTTTCTGGTGTTATTGGAGACTTTTGGAAACTCTGACGTGAAAGCACGTATCGTTCTTACTCTTCTCAACGAGCAGCGGGTGCTGCCGTGCCGTGCCGTGCCGTGCCGTGCCCCCATCCCAAAGCACTCACAGGCGGCCCAGTCCTCACGCAGCAGTCCCTCCCAGCTGCAGTCAGAGCAGGAGATGTTCACCCCTCCGAGTCCAGACTGCAAATGAATCGTGCATGCGGGAAGCCGCCGCTGGCTGATTCCGCCCTGGCTTACATTCAGGGTGGGATGTAAATGTAAAACATTTTTAAAAACAAGAATAGACAGAAGAAAGTTAATTTGTAGTTCTAAACATATTTAGGGTGTTTTTTACTCACTTTTTGTCTCTCCCACGACGTTATTCCTCTCTCCTACAGCGTCCATCACAATTACATGCACATGGTCAATTATGCAAATTAGGTGATGACGTCATTTAGCGACTTCTAGCGACTTTTAGGACAGCCAATAGCTATTTTCCTTACTGAGGAGTTGGCAACACTGCGGTCACGGAGAAGGTGTTTGGAGACTAAACAGATTCACGGAAGATGGCGGAAGCGGATGATGAAGTGGAATCTGAATACAATGGCGGTAGAATCAGAGTTGTTCAAAATAATGGAAAACGGATCAAAGTAGGGTACAGTGATGAGAATGACCCTTCATATCTAGTAGGAGTACGTTTTGTTAATAAGGAGCAGCTGACTAGAGTACCAATCTTGAAGAAACCATTTGAGTTATCCAAACAGGTGGAGAGAGTGCTGGGTAAAGTGAAGGATGTGAGGATCACGGGAGGCGGTCTTGATTTGATTTCTTTGTGATTCTGCGGATCAGAAGGAACGTGCGTTGTGTCTTAAGCAATTTGATAAGTTTGAAGTGTTGTGTATGTCGCTTCGCAACAGGGCACCCCTTAAGGGGGTTATATCTGGCGTTTCGTGGGAAGTTGATTTGGAAGAGATTAAAAATATTCCTGGAGTGATTGAAGCACGTCGGATGAATCGAGTGGTGAATGGGGAAAAAGTGAATCGTTTATCTGTTTTTTTTTTTTTTTTTAATGGAGTCTCTCCCTAATGAGGTGTGGTTAGGGTATATTAACTACAGAGTTAGAGCATTTATCCCAAGAACAATGCAGTGTGAACATTGTAAAGCTTTTGGTCATGTAGAAAGTGTTTGCAGAAGGGAGAAGCCGAGATGTACAAGATGTGGAAAATATCATATTATGTGTTATAAAAGTGAAGAAAACGTGACATGTTGTAATTGCGGTGGGAATCATGAAGCTACGTCTTCTGAATGCCCCACAAGGGTAAAGGAGAATGAGGTGGCCAAAATCAGGTTTGTACAGAGCATTTCATATGCAGAAGCTGTGAAAAGGGTTGAGGGTTTGAATGTTGCACCAGAAGAGTCCATGGTAGTGGATAGGCCTTCACTGCAGGCTGCAGGGATTGTCTTACACCAAGAGGATCCTGACATTTTAAAGGTTAAAAAGGTGGACTTTGTGGCCTTTATCGCAATGGTGATAAATGGCACTGCCAAGGTGGAGAAAAGATCTAGGAAGATTGAAATCATTGTGATTGCGGCAGAGCGGTTCCTGGGGCTGAAAGATTTCACAGCAAATATTAGCAAAAGCCGTACCACATTCTCAGGACCTAGAGCCTGAGAAGGGACATATGGAGAACTAAAAGAAGGAAGAAGTGGAAGTTTTGTTTGTTTTGGCTATGTACTATTTTATTAGGGTGGATTGTTAGAATCACTTAAGTATGGATTTATTTATTTTTATTTCATTTTTGGTTTCAAACCGTCCAGTTGGTGGCGGCAATACAACTTTTGGATGTAGTCCGCAATAAAACCCACAGAAGAAGAAGAATGGAATTCCGATTGGAATAGCGTTCAAATCGATTTTTTTCAGTCGGAGCTAATTTTCTCTGCGAGTTCCCAGTTGTTTTGAACGCGGCAATAGTCCAGAGAAAAGGCTGGAGCTTTGAGGTCAGGCCACAATTTTTCGCAGGCGGATTAAAAATGGCGCCGCATTATGTACTAAGGTGCTGTCAGCGGAGTTTAGCTTGGATACCTGTTATTTTCATCAACCTTGTCGTTGGCTGGTCTTATTATGCATACGTCGTTGAACTCTGTATCTGTAAGTATAACATTCTCGTTTTTTTGGAGGTTTAACGTGGCTTGTTTCCTCATTGAAACAAAGTTGGCTTACTGCTTGCTTGCCCGTCTGGAGGATGTGTAGCCAGGACTCGGAGACAGTAGTTTACAGTAACTTGGTCGGACGAAATCAGGTTGATAATATATGGCTCATTGTCACCACGGTAAAAGTGTGGAAATGATCAACTACAATGTAACACTCGCTACTTGGGTAGCCAATCATGCCCATAGATAGAAGCCACTGTTGCTAGAAGGAAATGGACAGACACATGTACGTAATCAAATTGACTGGAAACTATCCTCGTCCCAGATTGGAATAGAGGGGATTTTGGAATAATTTTGTCCGATCTCAGACCTTATTTCTTATTTTGACATTGTTTAGCTTCGGTCGCATTTTGGCTATATAATTCTGCCTTGGATTTTGTGCCAAGCATCTTAAGAGCCATTTGATGTGAGGCTACTTTGGCCTCAAATGCGCTTATTCCCATACTGCTGACCAGCTGACTCCTCATGTGAACCTCACTGTTTCCGCTCACTGTGACTAACCTGTTTAGCCTGTTTCTGTGGGCTGCTGCTGATGGTACAATGACATGCCATAGTCAGGGGCATCCCTTCAGCCATAGTCAGGGGCATCCCTTCAGCAGGGCAAACAAAGCGTTCTGTGACAGGTGGGTCCCCCGCTGGTAGTACCAGGCTGCTGCTGGGGGTTGAGAGAAGGGGGAAGTAGATGTGAGCCTAGTACTGTAACTCAGCAGACACATCAATCAGAGGCCCTCTCTAAACTCTCTCTCTCTGTACCCCCTTGTCTCTTTCAGTTACAATCCCAAATAATGCAGAAAAAAGTAAGTAACATTCAGAAACATTTGGTGCATTTAAGACTGACTGTCTTGGGCCCACACACAATCACACCACCTTGAACCCACACACAATCACACCACCTTGAACCCACACACAATCACACCACCTTGAACCCACACACAATCACTCCACCTTGAACCCACACACAATCACACCACCTTGAACCCACACAAACTCTACTGTGTCTACGTGACACTGATGTACACAGTTGCGGTATGGTTAATATGATCTGGTACTTGTGATTTAGACATGGTAAACTAAATACTTGTTTTGCATGGGATGAAAAGTTGTGATTTAGGTTACAAGGGATACTTTGGGATGTTGGCAATGAGGCCCTTTATCTACTTCGCCAGAGTCAGATGAACTAGTTGATACCATTTTTATGTCTCTGTGTCCAGTATGAAGGAAGTTACCAATAGACTTCTGGTCATTGCGCTAGTTAGCAACTTCCTTCAAATTGCACTCAAAGACATAGAAATGGTATCCACGAGTTCATCTGACTCTGGGGAAGTAGATAAAAGGCGTATTGCCAAAATCCTTTAACTCATGGATATAATTGCATTATATTTGATCTCTGGTATGAGGTATGAATGGTGTCTCTTGCTTCTTCTCTCCAACAGTATCATACCTAGTTGTCTTTCACCTGTTCTTCATCATGTTCATCTGGTCCTACTGGAGGACTATCTGCAGCAGGCTCGCCAACCCCTCTAAAGAGGTATACGGAGAGTGTGTGTATCTGTCTTTGTCAGTAGTACCGTACTCACTCTACCTCCCGTGATATGCTACATCACAATGCCAGGGGAGTAGGCAGGGCGGTTCCTAAGGCACTCTGTAATTACAGCATATGTTAACATAGGACAGGTTTTGTATGTGTGTGTGAGCGTGTGTGTGTGTATGTGGTAGGCTTGGGCGATACCCCGGTATAAACGGTATTTTGAAATACCGATAGTATGATTTTTAATAAGAAATAATAATATTTGGGGCATTCCCGCCTCGTGCTACGGCACTGCTTATAACTATAAATTATGTATAACTATAAAAAATCTAAGATGTGTCAAATAAATTATATCCAGCTCAGGGCTTCAGCTATGCATTTGGTTTTCTAACTTGCTAGCTAAGTTGCTAGATGTCAAGATCAAGCGTCTTGGTTACAGCAGAGACATTCAATCCCCTCCTGGATCAAGATCCCTATTGCCTAAATAGTTTTGTGTGTAAAAAATAAATATATCTCTCTTGGAAAGGTGTTCTTAATGTATACACAGACAAAAGTATGTGGACACCCCTTCAAATTAGTGGATTCGGCTATTTCAGCCACACTTGTTGCTGACAGGTGTCCGCATACTTTTGGTCATGAAGTGCGTCTCTATTTCTCCGATAGATATAGCTTGGGCGGTATACCGTGGTATTTGGAAAAAGCCATGGGATGGTATTTCAATACCGTCAACTATTTCTTTTAAGTTTTTTAATAAATGTGAATATTTGTAGCTACTTTTTAAGTTAACACCTGCTGTCAACTTGTGTAATACGTTAGGCGATAAAGCAGATTGCGTTCTTAGTTTCACCTGTCACATTATTTTACATTATGAAGCTTACCGTAGTTCCCCAGAACTGTCACGTGTTTCTTTGTAAACAGCACAACGGGATAAAGCGAGCTGGTGAGTCCATAGCATTCTATATCTATCGGTGAGTCTCTGTTGTGAGGCGCACATGAGGTGATGAAGTTACTTGTATGCAGTTCACTACTAAATATTTGCCATCAGATATCGTAGAATGGCATTCTGACAGAAGTCAGAGCTCTGGATGAGTTATCTGTACAGCTGCCATTTTTTCCCTGTGCTTCCTGCTAAAGTTTTTTTTTTCTCTGTTCTTCTCCCATCTGCTCCATGTACACATGCTGCTCTTCCATCAGAAAAGCATGCATCACAACTTTGTTTATTTACACAATTTCTCTCGTTCACTTTCACTTCTAAATAACATTCTGTATCTACTAGCTATGCTTGCATAACTTTGAGCTGGATTTTCCTGTTTTTGCAATTAGGTTGTTCGTTTTCGCTCTGGATACCGCCCAAGCCTTATACAGTGCGTTTGGAAATATTCAGACCCCTTGACTTTTTCCACATTTTGTTACGTTACAGCCTTATTCTAAAATGGATTGAATAAATAAAAAAAATCAGGTCCCACAGTTGACAGTGCATGTCAGAGCAAAAACCAAGCCATGAGGACATCCAGTCAACTTGACACAACTGCCGTAGAGTTCCGAGACAGGATTGTGTCGAGGCACAGATCTGGGGAAGGGTACCAACAAATTTCTGCAGCATTGAAGGTCCCCAAGAGCACAGTGGCCTCCGTCATTCTTAAAAGGAAAAAGTTTGGAACCGCCAAGACTCTTCCTAGAGCTGGCCGCCCAGCCAAACTGAGCAATCGGGGGAGAAGGGCCTTGGTCAGGGAGGTGACCAAGAACCCGATCGCCACTCTGACAGAGCTCTAGAGTTCCTCTGTGGAGATGGGAGAACCTTCCAGAAGGACAACCATCTCTGCAGCACTCCACCAATCAGGCCTTTATGGTAGAGTGGCCAGACGGAAGCCACTCCTCAGTAAAAGGCACCTGACAGCCTGCTTGGAGTTTGCCAAACGGCACCTAAAGGACTCAGACCATGAGAAACAAGATTATCTGGTCTGATGAAACCAAGATTGAGCTCTTTGGCCTGAATGCCAACCGTCACATCTGGAGGAAACCTGGCACCATCCCAATGGTGAAGCATGGTGGTGGCAGCATCATGCTGTGAGGATGTTTTTCAGCGGCAGGGACTGGGAGACTAGTCAGGATCGAGGGAAAGATTAACGTTGGAAAGTACATAGAGATCCTTGATGAAAACCTGCTCCAGGGTGCTCAGGACCTCAGACTGGGGTGATGGTTCACCTTCCAACAGGACAACGACCCTATGCACACAGCCAAGACAATGCAGAAGTGGCTTTGGAACAAGTCTCTGAATGTCCTTGAGTGGCCCAGCAAGAGCCCGGACTTCAACCCGATCTAACCTCTCTTGAGACCTGAAAATAGCTGTGCAGCGAAGCTCCCCATCCAACCTGACAAAGCTTGAGAGGATCTGCAGAGAAGAATGGGAGAAACTCCCCAAAATGCAGGTGTGCCGAGCTTGTTGCGTCATACCAAAGAAGACTCAAGGCTGTAATCGGTGCCAAAGGTGCGTCAACAAAGTGCTGAGTAAAGGGACTGAATAGTTATGTAAATGTGATATTTCTGTTTTTTATAAACTTGCAGAAATGTCTAAACCTGTTTTTGCTTTGTCATTATGGGGTATTGTGTGTAGATTGATGGAAAAATAACGATTTAATCAATTTTAGAATAAGGCTGTAACATAACAAAATGTGGAAAAAGTCAAGGGGTCTGAATACTTTCCAAATGCACTGTGTGTGTGTGTGTGTGTATATATATATATATATATATATATATATATATGTATATATATATATATATATGTATATTGTGATGTCACGAGAGGCTACACAGCTTTCAGCGGGATTGCTCAAGTAGTGCAAGGAGACCAGGTTCAATCAAAACAAGGATTTTATTAAAGGTATTGGGAAACTAACGAAAGTATAACACAATTCTGTTCTCTTGTGGCTCTTTAAGGGTTAACAGTTCAGGGATGTCTCTTCCACATCCAAAATCATAACTCTCACTCGCTCAAATAACTTTTCCCCAGTCTTACTGTATTCCACGTTGCAGCTAGTGGCCAACCCAGCAAAACGTCCTTCCAAATGTCCCACACGTATTTCCACAGGTGCATATATCCAAAGGTGAGTATTTCCCCAAAGGTAAGTATCTCCAAATCCTTATATTCCTCCTGGAAGTGGACGTGCAGCACTCTTGTCCTCCAGAGAGCCCAGGTTGGAGAGTGTGTCTCTTCCCTTCCCAAACCTTCAGCTCATCAGCTCCTCATTTGTTTCAGCTGCGTGGGAAGATTGGCCATAGAGGGGTGGAGTTCCCGACCATACCAGCAGATGGAGCCATAGCTGTCTGGGTTTGCAGCCACCTCAGGGGGATGTAACGTCCCTCCAGGACACAGCCTCTCGTGACATCACACATCCCCCTCCTCGGGACCGACGTCCTCGTCGGGGTAAAGGCAGCGAAGAAGGCATCACGCCGGGAGAGGGCGTCCGCATTGCCGTGGTGCTTGCCAGCCCTGTGGACAACAGAAAAGTTAAACGGTTGCAAGCTCAAAAACCATCTGGTTACTCTACTGTTTGATTCCTTGTTCTTGGCCATCCACTGCAGAGGGGCGTGATCAGATACCACCATGAAACGTCGGCCCAGGAGATAGAACCGAAGGGACTCCAGGGCCCAGACTACAGCCAGACATTCTTTCTCCACCGTTGAATAGTTCTTCTCTCTTGGAAGTAACTTTCTGCTTAGGTAGAGAATGGGATGTTCTTCACCGTCATGTGCCTGGGTGAGGACAGCACCCAGACCCACCTCCGAAGCATCCGCTTGGACAATGAATTCCTTCTTGAAGTCTGGTGCCACCAGGATCGGACTGGAGCAGAGTGCTCGCTTCAGGTTGAGGAAAGCCGCCTCCGCCGCAGGGTTCCACTTCACCATTCGTGAGTGGCGTTTGGTCGTCAGCTCCGTCAACGGTGCAGCTATGGTAGCAAAATCTGCAATAAAGCGTCTATAGTAGCCAGCGAGGCCCAAAAATGACCTTACTTGCTTCTTGGTGATGGGCTGCGGCCAGTCCTGTATGGCCCGCAGTTTGGCTTCCTGTGGTTTGACCAACCCCCGCCCAATGGTGTACCCCAGGTAGTTTGTCTCACTGAAGGCCAGCTTGCACTTCTTCGGGTTTGCCGTGAGCCCTGCTTCCCTGAGCGAATCCAGCACCGCTTGTACCCGGGGTATGTGGCTGGCCCAATCCGGACTTTGTATAACAACATCATCCAAATAAGCCGCTGCGTGCCTCTTGTGGGGGCGCAAGGACTCGATCCATCAGGCGTTGGAACGTGGCAGGTGCCCCGTGGAGACCAAACGGAAGTCGGGTATACTGGTAGAGCCCCTCCGGGGTGGCAAAGGCTGTCTTCTCCTTAGACGCCGGGGTCAGGGGCACCTGCCAGTAGCCTTTTGTGAGATCAAGAGTGGTTAGGAAACGAGCATGCCCCAAGGAGTCTATTAAATCATCGACACGAGGCATTGGGTATGCATCAAATTCAGACACTTCATTCAACTTTCGATAGTCATTACAAAATCGTACTGAACCGTCTGGCTTGGGAACTAGTACGATGGGACTTGCCCAGGCACTGTGGGACTCTTCGATTACTCCCAACTCCCGCATCTTCCTTACCTCCTTCTGTATAACCACTTTACGAGCCTCTGGCACGCGGTACGGGCGCTGGTTTACCGTTCGGCCAGGCATGGTGCGGATCTCATGTTGGACCACCTCTGTGTGACCGGGAAGGGAGGAGAAGACATCCTGGTTCTGCTCCACGAGTTCCAGGGCCATCTGTCGTTGATGTGGGGACAGATTTGGACCCAGCTGAACCTCTTCTCGCGCCGGTTCCTTGGTCTCTGTGGGGGTAGACAGCTGAACAGCGCCTCTCTGGCGTGCCACTTCTTTAAAAGGTTAACATGATAAATCTGCTCAGTTTTTCTTTTATCTGGTTGCCTCACCTTGTAGTTTACTTCTCCCATGCGTTCAATGACCTCATATGGTCCTTGCCAGGTTGCCAGGAATTTACACTCAACGGTTGGCACCAGGACCAGCACTCTGTCCCCCGGCTTAAACTCCCTGGGTTGAGCAGATCTGTTGTAGGAGGCTTGCTGTTGCCGCTGACTGGCCTCCAGGTGTTCCCGCATCATGGGATAGATGGCCTTCATTCTCTCCCTCATAGCCCCGACATGGTCGATCAGTGTCCGCTGTTGGCATGGCTGCTCCTCCCAGGCCTCCTTGGCGATGTCGAGCAGTCCTCTGGGTCTGTAGGAAAGCAAGAGCTCAAAGGGTGAAAAACCAGTAGAAGACTGAGGTACCTCTCTCACCGCAAATAATATGTAGGGTAACAGCTGATCCCAGTTGCGCCCATCTTCCCCTACCGCTTTCCGCAGCATGGATTTTAGTGTTTTGTTAAAACGTTCGACTAGGCCATCTGTCTGGGGGTGGTAGACCGAGGTTCTCAGCTGTTTGATTTTCAGTAAAGCACAGAGTTCTTTCATCACCCTGGACATGAATGGAGTCCCTTGGTCCGTCAATATCTCTTTTGGGATTCCCAGACTAGTTGAGAGACGGAACAGCTCCTTGGCGATTTGTCTGGATGTAGCCTTCCTCAGCGGAATGGCCTCCGGGTACCGGGATGCATAGTCCAGAATGACCAGAATGTATTGATGTCCCCTGGAACTTTTCGGTAAGGGCCCGACTATGTCTAATCCAATCCTCTCAAAAGGAGTTTCGATAATGGGCAAGGGAATGAGCGGGTTTCTATATGTGGGCTTTGGCGCAACCTGCTGACACTCAGGGCAACTACGGCAGTAGTTCTCTATCTCTTTGTGTACTCCTGGCCAAAAGAAACGTTGCATGATTCTTTCCTTAGTCTTCTCTACCCCCCAAGTGGGCCCCTAGCGGGTGTGTGTGTGCTAGGTTGAGTACTGTGGCCCGATAGGGCTGTGGCACTGTGAGCTGTTCATGCACTTCATCATTTTTCTTGACTATCTGATATACTAACCCCGGTTTACTGCGAAATGGGGGTAAGTAGGGTTTGTCTTATCACCTAACACTACACCTTCTAATACCTGCACATTTCTTAAGGCATTTGCAAGAGTAGGATCTTGTAATTGAGCCGTACCATACTGGCCTGTGAGAGGGGGAAGCTCTTGGGTGCCTGGGACGTCTTCTTCACTGGAGAACGGAGCACTTTCCTGGGCTGCGTTCTCTTCTCCCGTATCCGGACCAGTCTCGGTGTCGGTCTGGGCACCTGCCATCCCTATCAGAGCCCGGGCGGGAGTGAGTAACTCGGAGGATTGCACCGGAGCCTTCCCAGGATGAGTCTTGCCTCTCCGTTTCCGAGGTACTCGGGTTATCCTCTCCTGAGACTCTCTCCAGAGTGGGTAAAAGGCTGGGCAGTCTCGTCCAATTAGGACAGGGACGGGGAGGGAATCAACCACCCCGCCGTCGTGTGTATGGTTCCCCGTGTGCTGGTCATTGTAAGTTCAGTAATGGGGTATTCTCTGGTGTCCCCATGGACACAGGAAACTGGGAGGACTTTCCCCGGGGTCAGACACGTTGGGCCCACCAAATCCTTACGCACCAGGGTGGCCCGGCTACCAGAATCCAGTAAGGCCTCCACATCATGGTGATTCACAGTTACCGGGCAGGTGGGGGTCGATCTGGGCCGCCATCTACGACTCCCAAGAGCGAGGCAACACGGTGTGTGGGTGCTGAGCTGGAGGACTCCGCAGTGGGCATAGGTTCATCGGCTGGTTTCCCACACTGCCAGGAGATATGTCCCATCTCCCCACACCGGTAACACTGTCGAGTTTCCCCCTCCTGGTGTACTCTTCTTGGACCCGCCTGGTTTCTGGCTCCCCCCTGGAGCCGGGATAAGTCCTGACGTGGCTGGGTTCGAGACCTTGGGGGTCCTTTGGACGGGTTCTTCCCATTTGTGGTGGGGCCGCACTCCTGGGGTCTTTTCGGGAAGCATTCAGCATCTCCGCTGTGGCCTGGTACTTTTCCACAGCTTCCACGGTCAGATCAGCCGTGGTCAAGGCCTGTTGACTGATGAACCGTTTTGCCTCATAAGGCAGGGCGCGTGAGGTAACGATCCACCACAACGGCCTCCACCACCGCCGCTGCTGTATTCCTCTGCGGATCCAGCCATTTCCTTGCGATTCGGACAAGTTCATGCATCTGCGCCCGAGGAGGTTGGTCTGGTTGGAAGGTCCAACTGTGAAAGCGCTGGGCCATACCAAACTTTGTGAGTCCATATCTGCTGAGGATCTCAGACTTCAGGGCATCATAGTCAGTAACCTGGTCAGGGCCCAGGTCCCGGACAGCATTCAGTGATTCCCCGGTTAGAAAGGGGGCTAACAGACCAACCCACTGTTGCCTGGGCCAGGCTTCCCTAGTGGCCGTGGCCTCAAATGCATGCAGGTATGCCTCAATGTCATCGGTAGCTCCCATCTTAGATATAAAGTCACTTGCCTTTATTGGGCGGGTATTTTGGACAACCCTCTGTCTCTGCAACTGCAATTCCTCTGCCTTCAGAAGGTTGGCTTTCTTTTGCTCCTCCAAGAGAGCCACGTTTGCTTGCATCTGGGCTTGCTGGCCAGCAACAAGGGCTTTCAATATGTCCTCCATTTCAGTCGGCGGGGAGCCTACGGCCAACTTGGAAAACTGGGTGATCAAACCTTCGGTATCCTCCTCTGACATGCACTATTAACGCTTGAGCGTGCCCGTATTCTCCACCATCTGTGATGTCACGAGAGGCTACACAGCTTTCAGCGGGATTGCTCAAGTAGTGCAAGGAGACCAGGTTCAATCAAAACAAGGATTTTATTAAAGGTCTTGGGAAACTAACGAAAGTATAACACAATTCTGTTCTCTTGTGGCTCTTTAAGGGTTAACAGTTCAGGGATGTCTCTTCCACATCCAAAATCATAACTCTCACTCGCTCAAATAACTTTTCCCCAGTCTTACTGTATTCCACGTTGCAGCTAGTGGCCAACCCAGCAAAACGTCCTTCCAAATGTCCCACACGTATTTCCACAGGTGCATATATCCAAAGGTGAGTATTTCCCCAAAGGTAAGTATCTCCAAATCCTTATATTCCTCCTGGAAGTGGACGTGCAGCACTCTTGTCCTCCAGAGAGCCCAGGTTGGAGAGTGTGTCTCTTCCCTTCCCAAACCTTCAGCTCATCAGCTCCTCATTTGTTTCAGCTGCGTGGGAAGATTGGCCATAGAGGGGTGGAGTTCCCGACCATACCAGCAGATGGAGCCATAGCTGTCTGGGTTTGCAGCCACCTCAGGGGGATGTAACGTCCCTCCAGGACACAGCCTCTCGTGACATCACAATATGTATATGTATATGTATATATATGTATATGTATATGTGAAATAAATAGCACCCCTTGTTTGCACATTCGGTAATACTGTATGGTAAAGAAACAGTATTAAAATCTGGATACTGCCCAACCCAAGTGTATGGTTTTGAAGGGGATTTGCCCTCAATCTCAAGTTACTATTTTCACATTTCCACTGTGCCCTAATTTCTAGATCCATGACTACAGGTAATAACATACTTTGAGAAACATCTTTCTGTCCTCCTATCAGTTCTGTCTGCCCAAAGTGGAGAAGGAGCAGTATGAGAAGGAGGACCCAGACACTCAGCAGGAGGTCCTGAAGAAAGTGGTGGTAGGCTTGCCTGTCTACACACGCACTGGGACAGGAGGTGAGAATGTTACTGCCACCCACCCCCAACTCACCATGTACACATCCAACAAGGTTGCCAAATATAATTGATGTGCTATTTTATGTAGTTGGGATATACAGTCAGTTCCCAAATTATTGGCACCCTTGATAAAGATGAGAAAAAGGACTGTATGAAATAGATCATACAAATACTGAGCTATATTGTATGCTCAAAAAAGAAAATTTATAGATCTACTAATACAATTGCTCAGATTTTGATTAAAAGTTATTTAAAAAAATCTCAAAGCTAGGTGTAATTTATTGGCACCCCTGTTTTCAATACTCCGGCACTTTGCGAGGATAACTGCACTGAGCCTTTTTTCAAAAATGTTTTATGAGATTGGTGAACACATTGGGAGGGATCTTAGACCATTCCTTTATACAAAATCTTTCCAGATCCTTGATATCCTTCAATCTGCACTTATGGACTGCCCTCTTCAATTCAAACTTGTTTTCAATGGGGTTCAAGTCCGGAGACTGAGATGGCCATTGCAAAATGTTGTTTTTGTGGCCAATTAACCATTTCTTTTGAGTTTGATTAGTGCTTGGGGTTATTGTTTTGCTGGAAGAGCCACTTGCGACCAAGGTCATATTTGACCTCCAGGCATTTTACATTTGTTGGTTGCGCTCAATAAAGACTTTATTTCTGGCAACCCTTCCAAAGAGCCTAATGGCATTGAGGTGGCGTCTAATTGTAGATTTGGAGACTTGGTGACCCGAAAATGTGACCAGGTTCTGTAATTCTACAACGTTGGCCCTTGGAATTTTCTTTGCCTTGCAAACCATCTTCCTCACTGTGCGTGGGGACAACATACACTTGCGTCCAATACCAGGCAAGTTTACCACTGTTCCAGTGGTTTTAAACTTACTAATTGTTGCCCTAATAGTGGTAAGTGGTATATTTATTTTATGTATTTTTTAGCTATTTCTTTGTACCTATTGCCAGATTATTATTTTATTAACAACCATTTGTCTCTTTTCTTTTTTTGGAGTGCTTTGCCTTTTCCCATGGTGATGGTTGACAGTGATTTTACATGCATGTTCTTCATTTTTATACCCCAGTGAAACAGGAAGCCATGGAAGGCCACAATACAGTTCTTTACATTGAGAGAAAAAAGTAGAATGTTAATGAAGATGACATTTTGTTTGTTTGTATTTATAAGAATCTTTAGGAGTGCCAATAATTTAGACACCTATAAGTATGATACAAAAAATTACTTATTAAACATCTATTTCTCTGAGCAATTGTATTAGTATAAAATGATAACATTTCCCTATTTTTTGGGGAGCATATAATATATCTCAGTATTTGAATAATTTTATAGTTTTTTTTTTTTGTTAGTCTTTATCAAGGGTGCCAGTAATTTTGGATCTGACTGTAGTTGCAACACAAGCCTTGGATTTAATGCTGATGATGATTGATCAGGTGTATGTGTTCTCCACAGCCGTCCGGTACTGTGACCACTGTCAGGTGATCAAACCCGACCGCTGCCACCACTGCTCCACCTGTGACATGTGAGTTCAGTTCTATTTTTTTATTTCACCTTTATTTAACCAGGTAAGCCAGTTGAGAACAAGTTCTCATTTACAACTGGACGGCCCGGGGTGTTAAGCATATCCCAGTTTAGGTCACCAAGCAATACGAACTCTGAGGATAGATGGGGGGCAATCAATTCACATATGGTGTTCAGGGCACAGCTGGGGGCTGAGGGGTGTCTGTAGCAAGGGGCAACAGTGAGGTGGGGTTCAGATGAGATGCACCATGGACATATTTGTATAAACCTTGAATTAATTAATTATTTTATGGGTGAACACTGTACAGTATATTACCTTGGAGTTGAAGCACCTAAAAAGATGCCGCATAAAATCATGGTTCAAAAGACGATTTTCTCTGAAAATGTAGCATGTTTGGAGTGAATGGAATGTCATCACAGGCATGATCAAAAAGTGGCCACTGCTCAATAGAACTCTGTGGCGCTGCTCCGCTGCAGAACGGCGCTAACTTGGAATGTCAATTTACAAGCTAACTAGTGGCTGTAGGTTCGTGAGTAAAAACATGGGCTTTTTCTAAATGAAATCCGCTGAATACAAAACAAAATAGGGACTCATCTCTATCTCTCTATCTCTCTATCTCTCTCTCTCGAACAGATTGTCTTCGCGGAGGGTGGATATTGAAATTCAGTCTATATAGATATTTACAAAGCTAAGAGACTGAATTTCAATATCCACCCTCCGCGAAGACAATCTGTTCCTGTTTTCATTGTGTATTTTGGAGTTCTTCCCTTTAAATCGCCATAGAAACGCCCCTCTCGACATAGATTGATCACCATAATAGGCAATGAAAGCCAAAGATCTGGAGGTGAAAATGACGAGGGTATCAAGTTGATTTCGATTGGTCCAACGAGTAGAAACACCTCCAAATGGTAACGTTACTACCTCACAACGCCAAATATGGAAGAGGATACAACCAAGAGCGGCGCAGTCTAAACTAGCAACGGTCACAGCAAATGAACATTCTTATTTCATCAACATTGTTAAGTACAAGTATATTAAGGTTATAATATTGTGGAGAATAACCTAATGATTAATTAAATGTCATTTATGATTAACATAGGGCAAAGAATTTCGTGGCACCCTCTTAAATTGCCCTGTTTTTTTCTCTACATTGTACAGCAGTGAGTGAACGCCTTATATACTCTTTCCTCCTCCTTCCCTTGTTTTTCATGCTGTCGTACTCTCCCTCTCTCTCAGGTGTGTGCTGAAGATGGATCATCACTGTCCATGGTATGTAACGCCTCAGTCCATTCATGAAGTATGGATGCTTAGCAAAGTACACTCTGTATATTATTATAGTTCAGATCAGACAGTATTGTCCATTGTTAATACAAAAAAATGCCTGCCCTCATTTGAAGTCCATTGTTAATACTGACTTGATAGTGATTGGATCAGTGTAGAGTTTCATCCTGTCCATTCTACTGCATGAGCTTATTTGATGTGTTTGGTCTAGTATAGTAATGTGAAAAGGATTACTCAGCTCTCATAAAGAGAATTCTGTCGATTCTCATCACTTTGTTGTATAGAGATGAGATAATATAGACAACTTGTGGACAGAGCAGCACGAGCCACGGTGACTTTTTTTCCTCACTCTCTGTTTCTCTCTCAGGGTGAATAACTGTGTTGGATTTTCAAACTACAAGTTCTTTGTCTTGTTTCTGGCCTACTCCATGCTGTATTGTGTATTCATCGCCGCTACCGTCCTGCAGTATTTCATCAAATTCTGGACAGTAAGTACTACTGAGTAATACTGTAGCTTCCTGCCTTTCTTCCTTAGCTAGCAAGAGCTTAGTTGTTGAGTGTTAAACAATGAGAGCAGTAAGATCCCTGATCGCATGTTCCAACTAGCCAATACCCCAAATCCTCTATATAAACCACCTCAAACTTGAGCAGTCTGCATGTCAGGAGAAATATGTGTGAATCCAGTTTATATTTAGCTGTGTGATTGCAGTAAATAAGCGTGGAACGGGGGGGAGGGAGGAAGTGCAATTGTGCTAACATTCATGAGGACGTTGAGCAGGTGCCGATAGTTTTGTTTCCCTGTAATCCTGTTCTGTCCTTTTTATCTCTCTAAGATAGTTGCACTCTTAATTTCTCCACTAACTATCTATCTGTCTCTCTCTAATACTTTGCCTAAAGCTTTGCCGAAGGAGATCTGTTGAGGATTGTCCTCAGGTAAAATGCATGATTGTCACCATCTGATCATTGTGGTTAGTCAAAAAGAAAGGTTGCACTTCTTGGAGTAGCCTATTGTCACTAAGGTAGAGAAGCTCAACCCATAATGGCATTCACAAGGCTTCTGTCTCTCAGAAGTACAAATTGCTGTTGAAGGATTCTCTTCAGTATGTGTCAAACGCTGTTGTCTTGCAACATAAGCTGTTGTCTGTTCCTCCTTGAGTGGTAAGACTAGGCCTCTGTCCTTGTTTGGGTTATATGCTGCCTTGCTTGTGACGATGAATGTCCACTGCCATCTTGGCCAACTGAGGGGGAGTGTGGAGTCGGACAGGACTGTTTTTTTTAGCATGTCCTATTTTGCATAACAACCAAAAGGTCTGTACTGTATGTAGTACCTTCTGGAGCCATTCACTCAACAGTCATATAGGCTGGGTCTGCGACTCCAGAATGAGGAGGTCTTCATGGTCATTTACAACTGACTGATGTGTCATATCCTGTACAGTGGGGAAAAAAAGTATTTAGTCAGCCACCAATTGTGCAAGTTCTCCCACTTAAAAAGATGAGAGGCCTGTAATTTTCATCATAGGTACACGTCAACTATGACAGACAAAATGAGGAAAAAAAAATCCAGAAAATCACATTGTAGGATTTTTTATGAATTGATTTGCAAATTATGGTGGAAAATAAGTATTTGGTCAATAACAAAAGTTTCTCAATACTTTGTTATATACCCTTTGTTGGCAATGACACAGGTCAAAAGTTTTCTGTAAGTCTTCACAAGGTTTTCACACACTGTTGCTGGTATTTTGGCCCATTCCTCCATGCAGATCTCCTCTAGAGCAGTGATGTTTTGGGGCTGTCGCTGGGCAACACGGACTTTCAACTCCCTCCAAAGATTTTCTATGCTGTTGAGATCTGGAGACTGGCTAGGCCACTCCAGGACCTTGAAATGCTTCTTACGAAGCCACTCCTTCGTTGCCCGGGCGGTGTGTTTGGGATCATTGTCATGCTGAAAGACCCAGCCACATTTCATCTTCAATGCCCTTGCTGATGGAAGGAGGTTTTCACTCAAAATCTCGCGATACATGGCCCCATTCATTCTTTCCTTTACACGGATCAGTCGTCCTGGTCCCTTTGCAGAAAAGCCCCAAAGCATGATGTTTCCACCCCCATGCTTCACAGTAGGTATGGTGTTCTTTGGATGCAACTCAGCATTCTTTGTCCTCCAAACACGACGAGTTGAGTTTTTACCAAAAAGTTATATTTTGGTTTCATCTGACCATATAACATTCTCCCAATCCTCTTCTGGATCATCCAAATGCACTCTAGCAAACTTCAGACGGGCCTGGACATGTACTGGCTTAAGCAGGGGGACACGTCTGGCACTGCAGGATTTGAGTCCCTGGCGGCGTAGTGTGTTACTGATGGTAGGCTTTGTTACTTTGGTCCCAGCTCTCTGCAGGTCATTCACTAGGTCCCCCCCGTGTGGTTCTGGGATTTTTGCTCACCGTTCTTGTGATCATTTTGACCCCACGGGGTGAGATCTTGCGTGGAGCCCCAGATCGAGGGAGATTATCAGTGGTCTTGTATGTTTTCCATTTCCTAATAATTGCTCCCACAGTTGATTTCTTCAAACCAAGCTGCTTACCTATTGCAGATTCAGTATTCCCAGCCTGGTGCAGGTCTACAATTTTGTTTCTGGTGTCCTTTGACAGCTCTTTGGTCTTGGCCATAGTGGAGTTTGGAGTGTGACTGTTTGAGGTTGTGGACAGGTGTCTTTTACTGATAAGAAGTTCAAACAGGTGTCATTAATACAGGTAATGAGTGGAGGACAGAGGAGCCTCTTAAAGAAGAAGTTACAGGTCTGTGAGAGCCAGGAATCTTGCTTGTTTGTAGGTGACCAAATACTTATTTTCCACCATAATTTGCAAATAAATTCATTAAAAATCCTACAATGTGATTTTCTGGAAAAAAAATTCTCAATTTGTCTGTCATCGTTGACGTGTACCTATGATGAAAATTACAGGCCTCTCATCTTTTTAAGTGGGAGAACTTGCACAATTGGTGGCTGACTAAATACTTATTTTCCCCACTGTATGTCTGTGCAGAAGGTGAACATTACTACTGTATGGGGCTGATGAAGAGTATGACATCACTAACGGCTCTTCTTTCTCTCTCCCCTCTCAAGAATCAGCTGCCTGACACTCACGCCAAATTCCACGTGTTGTTTCTGTTTTTTGTGGCGGCCATATTCTTCATCAGCATCCTGTCGCTTTTCAGCTACCATCTCTGGCTTGTGGGAAAGAACAGGACCACCATAGGTAGCTGCCGTGCCTCACCATACTGCAACACAGAAAAACTCATCCACTATTGTCTTGATTGTTTGACACCTTTTTATTGTTGTTGGTTATAATTAGGGGTTCACAGAGAAGAAACCGATTTTGTTATTCTCTGAATGTTTTTATTTATTGACATGGTCAAATAACTCAAGCATAGATTGGGAACTTTTTTTCTAATTTGGCACACAAACTAGATGCCATGGGTAACTTGGTCCAAAAGAATGGCACCACTTGGCCTATTTGTGGCGCTGTTATAAGCAGTCTGACTTAAACCCTCATAGCCTTCGCCCTGTTTGACCTAGACCTGAAACCAGTTGTATGTAGGTGTCTTTCCTCATTGCTTCAAGGACCCATAAGGTCAATCAGGATGTCTTTTGAAAACCTTTGAAAACTTTCTCATGAACCGTAAGTCCAAATGTGGTATGTGGTATGTAGGTTCATGGTACATGTCTTACCTTAGTTTGAGAAAAGCTGAAGTAATGGTTAAGAGATGGCTGAGTTATTGATAAATCAGGAAATCAGATTTTACGTGTCCATTTAAATCCTTTGTAAATCCACTCCACAATGGCTTATCAACTTAACTTTTTAGGGTCATCGAAGACATTACCATGGTGAACCAAGTTTGGCATTGATATCTTAAAAAATAAGGAAACTATTAACAATTAACTTTTTTGACTATGTAACGCTAAAGCTTAAAATAATCATACAAAATCTTCTCATGGACTAAAAGTCTGATTCCCTCCAAATGTGGTCTTTGGATTCAACACAATGGTCCCTAAAGAGTTTGAGAAAATAACATTGATGCATTCAAAGATGGCCACACTATACCAGTAGATGCATATTAGCACATACACTAATATACTAAAAATACTTTTAAAATCTTCTTCTCATGAAACCATAGGACCAAAAGACATGGTACGTGACATAACTTAGTTTGAGAAAAAAGCTAAGGGATTGGTCCAAAGATGGCTGAGGTATTGAAAAAAAATACTCTGAATTTATGTGTCCATTTAAACCAGTGGCCTATCAACTTGAGACTTGTCATCGCTATCATGGACGTCCCTAAGATGAACCACACTGCATTTTATATTGATATCTAAAAAAACAAGGAAACTATTAACAACTCATTCTTTGAATATGTAACGCTAATGCTCAAAATCATCTGCAATCATCTCCTTGTGAAACACACGTCAGATTCACTCCAGATTTTGTATTTAGACTCGTTACAGCAGTCTTTAATTATTTTGAGAATTGTTTTGCAGCATTCGAATATGACCACACTGTACCTAATAGATGTACATGCTAAAAATACGTTTTAAATCTTCTCATGAACTATAAGTCAGATTGACTACAGAATTGGTATATAGACCCAATAAATTAGCATGTAATGAATTTGAGAATGATTAGTTGCTGCATTCATAGTCGGCCACGTTACACCACTGATGGCACCATATCTCACCAGGGCTATAAGAAATGAACCGATGGACATGGGACCATGAAATTTGGTATATATTTTTTACATTTTAAATTTGAGTAGACTCTCTTATCCACAGCAACTTACAGGAGCAATTAGGGTTAAGTGCCTTGCTCAAGGGCACATCGACAGATTTTTCACCTAATCTGCTCAGGGATTCGAACCAGCGACCTTTCAGTTACTGGCCCAATGCTCTTAACCGCTAGGCTACCTGCTTTATGTAAACCTTATGTATATAATTAATAATAATAGCTGTGTGAATATAAAGCCACTGCAACCTTAAATGGCTGCACCAGACCAGTTGGTGGCTCTATAGATGTCATTAGCACCAGTGGCACCATAGGATACTAGAGCAATAACTATTGATCAAGTGTCTCATGCAAATGAATGTTAGATTTTAATTATGCAGATGATAATGTGAAATATCTTGATTACTTTCTGTGTAATCACATTGTTGCCCTATTATGTGGCCTGAACATATTGAAAAGTGGATAATTTATTTGGGAAAGTGGAAGTCCTGCCGCTTGCGCAGTCAGCGTATTACAGCTGTGAAAGTATATTGACCTATTTTTTTTTTAAAGCTAATGTAGAGTGTACCAACTGAGATTGAAGTAATTAACACAAACAGATTTTGACAAAATAAAGTCCCCGAATTCAAAGATGACTGCAATATAGCCTACCAATACACCACAAGAGGTTGGTGGCACCTTAATTGGGGAGGAAGGACTCGTGGTAATGGCTGGAGCGGAATTAGTGGAATGGTATCAAATACATCGAACACATGGTTTCAATGTGTTTGCCATTCCTTTCGCACCATTCCAGACATTTATTATGAGTTGTCGTCGCAACAGCCTCAACTGCAATACAATAACGCTGAAAATATTTCAAGTCATAAACCATTAATCAAATTGACCACAGAATTGGATAATAAACTCAATACATTAAGTAATGACTTTAAGAATGACTACCTGCTACATTCAAAGATACAGCACTAGACTAAACTTAACTTGTGTCATCCTTGTGGTATTGAGCAATAAACATGGTAATGTTGTCACTGATTGCACATAAAGGAAGATGGTTCCTACATGATATTTCTGTTTTGTTATCCAACTTATCTTGTGTCCTTTCTGTCATCTTGTGAACCCCGTTCATTGCTGCTCGCAACTAATATTATTGGTTTATTTATTCTATGTTTTTTATTTCAGAGGCTTTCAGGGCTCCTGTCTTCAGAAATGGCCCAGACAAGAATGGCTTCTCTCTGGGATTCAGTAGGAACATGGCTGAGGTTTTTGGAGACCAGAAGAAGTACTGGATGTTTCCCATCTACAGCAGGTGAAAACACCAAGTCACCTATCCACCAATTCTGTTGGAGCTTTAGAATAGTTTTGAATCTTAGTTAGTCTTGCCTTTTAGTCAATAAAAACCTAGTTTAGAGAGTTTCACTGTAGGTGTTTAAATGTCTCTTTCCCCCCCTCGCTCTCTCTCTCTCCGTCGCTCTCTCTTCTCTCCTTTCTCTCTGTCAGTCACGGTGATGGACAAAGTTTTGTCACCCGGTTGGTGAACTTAGATCCTGAGCAGATGGCTGGGGGCCTCCAGATCAATGGCAAAAGGTTGGTTTCTTGGGTTGATTTCTTCAAATCCTGATTTTAAGTAAATGATCTCGCCTCATTCATGAAGTTTATACCTGCCTTGTCCTGAAACAGCTCTGTAGAGGGTCCTGCAAGTACCCTTGGCAACAACATCAACCACATTGAGGACCATCAGGATGGCAGCTTCGACAAAACTGGTATGTAGATCCCTGTGATGTCAAGTAGCCCTGTGTCAATGAGCTGCATGAACCTTGAGCTCTTACCTCTCACCCTTGTTTCAGACGTAGCCGAAACGGTCACAGTCACCATAGAGAGCGAGTCATAGACAGGTAAGCCTATGGATGAGTCCCACTGAAGTGTGCACATTTCCTACAGACCTTAGAGGAAACTGATGACCATCCATGATCATTGATTACCAGTTGGCTCAAATCTGCCAAGAGACCACTGAGCCATCAACTGTGATGCTTTACAACCAGCAGAATCTGTCTCCACAAAAAACAGCCCCTATCATCACGTGCAGTACCCCTACAAATGTCAATTAACAGCTCTCGTATGGCCATCTTTTCTATTGCCATTCTTACAGCCACCAAACAGCATTCCTGGTACGATGGACACAACCTGGACTGTCATAGACGCTACATCTGTCACCAGAGCTTTCATCAGCTTTCAGCCTCCGTCTTAAGTCCTCACCAAACACATATTCTCTCAGACACTTCCTTTGTTTTTAACCAAAGCTTTTTTTGTAACTATTATTAATCTCTGGGACTACTCTGTTATTCAAGCCAAAAAAAGAAGTATTTGCGCTAGGTCAGATTAGTGCAGGAAAAGAATTGCTTTACACTTATACACCTCAGTCAAATCCGTATTCACTTGCTTTATTGGGAAAAATGAAGTGTACTGTTTCTTACCCCAGTAACTCAGTTACTGGTTTTGATTGGGTTAAGCCCAGGGAATACAATGTTGTGTCTTCAGACCCTGAACGTCTTGCGCACTGTCAGTTGATTGGAGTGTGTGTACTGTATGCACTTTACATTTGAACCCTGTGGAGGGCGCTAAGCATATCCATTGATTTCAATAGGCCGTACAGTCCTACAGTAGGTTTATATGAAACAAGACTTTATAGGACCCTTTTCCAAATCCTTTCCTGCTCTACATCATCTTAACTGAAAGCTAGAACCCTTAGTTTTTGGGCTTGTAAATTAATGATATACCCATTGATTCTTGAATATAACCTATAAATGACTCATGAGCTTAGTTCAACTGTCATACCCCTACAGAATCCAAAATATAAGCTTTTATTACTCCAATGTTTGTAAACAATGTAATTGTAAACAAACACCGTATAGCTTCAAAACATGGTTAAAATACATTTTGGTAAGTCCTTGCATCCATAGCTCTGTCTATGAATTTGAGTGGTTACATTTCTCTAGGCCCATCCCTCAGGTTTTTCTAGCTTTAAATGTGCATTGTGCCTTCAGTTAATTTGTTCAGATTTTTTGTTATGTTGTATGGAAAGACAAAGGTTAAGTACAGTGCCATAGTAAATGGTTGGCCTTAACATGGTGTAATTACTTGACCATTTCTGTTTACAATTTTAAACTGTTAATTTTAGTTAAATCCTAACTCGAGATGCGTGTTTCGCAGAATTGTGATCTATGTGACAAGTTTATCGCTTTCATCTCAATACTTTGGTTGGGACTCAACAACACACATACAGTGACACGCTTTTTGTTGTTTTGGCTCTGTACTCCAGCACGTTGGATTTGAAATGATACAATGACTGAGGTTAAGGTGCAGACTGTCCGCTTTAATTTGAGGGTATTTTCATCCATATCGGGTGAACCGTTTAGAAATGTTTGTACATAGTCCCCCCATTTTAGGGGACCAAAAGTATTGGGACAAATTCACTTATAGGTGTATTAAACTAGTTAAGTTTAGTATTTGGTCCCATATTCCTAGCACGCAATGATTACATCAAGCTTGCGACCCTACACACTTGTTGGATGCATTTGCGGTTGGTGTTGGTTGTTTTTAAATTATTTTGTGCACAATAGAAATGTGGTAAATAATGTATTGTCACTTTTATTGTAAATAAGAATAGAATGTTTCTAAGCACATATAAATTAATGTGGATGCTACCATGATTACGGATAGTCCTTAATGAATAACGAGTGCTGTAATTTCTAAACTGTTTTCAAGATAGTAATGAAAATGTCCTCAAATTTAAGCTGACTGTCTTTTTTTCAAATCCAAAGGGCTGGAGTACAGAGACAAAACAACAAATGTCGCTGTCCCAATACCTACTGTAGTTTTTGAACATTATACAGGATTGTTATTACATTAAGTATTGGTTTTCAAGCTTTCTTTTAAGTTTCTGTTTTTCCATTGTTTTTATTGCTATGGACACCTTTCTGTGTTTGCAAACATTGCCACAGGAGGGCGATGCGTGCAAGTTGGTAGCAGAACAAGGGGAATTCTTATAGAACGCCAGCAGAAAAAGCCTCTTTACATGTAGTGTATATCACACTACTTTTGGATTATAATTGGATTTGAAGGCTCGTTTGAATGTCCTGCTTAATATAATGTTTGTGTCATCGCAAATCAACTGCATTATTCTTAAACACTTCAACCAGTAAAATGTCTCTTTGGCTAGCTTTTGTTAAAGCCTATATATCAATGAGAGTTAGCATTCTAGCTTACAACTCCTGCCTCTAAAATAGTTATTTTGCAAAGATAACAACCAAATATAATCTTAGCAACTGTTCAAGCAAAACATAATTGTAAGCGTATGAGAACCCCAAAAAGTTATTTTGTTTAGAAGTAATAAAAACGTAAATCTAGGCTATGTTGAATGGGCGCAAATGGCGACGGCTTTCTTACTGCTGCCAAGAGTCGCGCGCATCTGTGCGTGACGTCAGAGTCGTGGAAAAGGGTCTATTGTCCGCATTGCCATGTATTTTTTTTTTAAAGGGAGTTGTATGTCTGCAAGATATCAATGTTTTATGTTCTTAAAAGCACAACATTTTCCAATGCAAATGCTGCTTTCTTTGATACTGATGATGATCATGATTATAGCTAATTTCTTGTTATTGTTTTGTCGGGAAAAATGTACAATGTATTGAATGAGATTTGTTAATAGGGGTAGGCCAGTTTCCATGTGCAGTCCCTGGGAAAGTTGCTGTTGTGCTGTAATACGTAATGTCAGGATGGACACAGACCACCAGGTGGAGGGTAGAGATGGGCATCTCAATGGAGAAATGATTTATTTCAGAATATCTGTGATCAGGTTTCTACATTTCCAACTGACTATGATCTGTGTGGTTTTTAGGAGAGTTGTTTGGAATGTACAAGCTGTTTGTTTACTGGACGCATATATGATGGTATAACACCTTATTGTGGAATAATGTAGAGTGAAAGCGTCATGACTTTAACCCGACTCATAATTTGAATAACTTTTTACATTAATGCCATATAAATATTTTGCGCTACATTGTATATTCACAAACTGTTGAAGGTAAATCATGGATCAATTTCCTTTTTATTAATATATTCATTTTTTTTTGGGGGGATCTGTTTGCATGTTTTAGTGTTTTCTAACTATATTTGTAGGACCCTGTCTGTCACGGTCGTCTGACGAATGAGTAGACCAAAGCGCAGCGCGTTGAGTGAACATGACTTTATTAAGATAAAGTACACTAACCAAAACAAACACTGACGAAACGTGAAGTCCAACAGTACACGACTGAACACGGAACAATAACCCACAAAACAAAGGAGAAAACACACAGAATATATATGGCTCCCAATCAGAGATAACGAGCCGACAGCTGACACTCGTTACCTCCGATTGGGAGTCATAGACCAATCACCACTAGACACAAACAAAATGAAACTCACCCATCCCCAACACCACCAAATGAAATACACCCAAACCAATGACAATGAACAACCCTGGCTCAAATATCAAAGTCCATGGAGCCAGAGTGTCACAGTACCCCCCCCTAAAGGTGCGAACTCCGGGCGCACCAATATCAGGACTAGGGGAGGGTCTGGGTGGGCGTCTGTCCACGGTGGCGGCTCTGGCCCCGGTCGTGATCCCCACCCCACCACAGTCACAACCTGCTTCGGTAGCCTCCTCCCAATGACCACCCTCCAACTAACCCCACCTGGACTAAGGGGCAACACCGGACTAAGGGGCAGCATCGGCCTAAGGGGCAGCACCGGGATAAGGGGCAGCACCGGGATAAGGGGCAGCACCGGGACAAGGGGCAGCACCGGGCTAAGGGGCAGCACCGGACTAAGGGGCAGCACCGGACTACGGGGCAGTACCGGACTAAGGGGCAGTACCGGACTAAGGGGCAGTACCAGGCTAAGGGACAGCACCAGGATAAGGGACAGCAACAGGATAAGGAGCAACACCGAGCTAAGGGGCAGCACCTGACTAAATGGCGGATCCTGGCTGGCTGGCGGATCCTGGCTGGACGGCTCTGACGGATCCCGGTTGGACGGCTCTGGCGGATCCCGGCTGGACGGCTCTGGCGGATCCTGGCTGGACGGCTCTGGCGGATCCTGGCTGGACGGCTCATGGCTGGCTGACGGAACTGGCTGCTCATGGCTGGCTAACGGATCTGGCTGCTCATGGCTGGCTAACGGATCTGGCTGCTCATGGCTGGCTGACGGATCTGGCTGCTCATGGCTGGCTGACGGATCTGGCTGCTCATGGCCGACTGACGGATCTGGCTGCTCATGGCCGACTGACGGATCTGGCTGATCCTGTCTGGCGGAAGGCTCTGGCTGATCCTGTCTGGCAGAAGGCTCTGGCTGATCCTGTCTGGCAGAAGGCTCTGGCTGATCCTGTCTGGCAGAAGGCTCTGGCTGATCCTGTCTGGCGGAAGGCTCTGGCTGATCCTGTCTGGCGGAAGGCTCTAGCGGCTCCGGTCTGGCGGACGGTTCTGATGGCTCATGGCAGACGGGCGGCTTTGCAGGCTTTGGGCAGACGGGCAGTTCAGGCCCCGTTGGGCAGACGGCAGACTCTGGCCGTCTGAGGCGCATCGTAGGCCTGGTGCGTGGTGCCGGAACAGGAGGTACCGGGCTGAGGACACGCATCTCAGGGCTAGTGCGGGGAGAAGCAACAGGGCATGCTGGACCCTGGGGACGCACCGTAGGCCTGATGCGTGGTGCCGGAACTGGAGGTACCGGGCTGAGGACACGCATCTCAGGGCTAGTGCGGGAAGCAGCAACAGGGCATGCTTGGCCCTGGGGACGCACCGTAGGCCTGATGCGTGGTGCCGGAACTGGAGGTACCGGGCTGAGGACACGCATCTCAGGGCTAGTGCGGGGAGTCGGAACAGGGCATGCTGGACCCTGGGGACTCCCATAACGCCCTAGTGCGGGGAGCCGGAACAGGGCATGCTGGACCCTGGGGACTCACCTCACGCCTAGTGCGGAGAGCAGGAACAGGCCGGGCGGGGCTGGCGACGCGCACCGTATCCCTGGTGCGAGTGGCCGGAACAGGCCGGGCCGGGCTGGCGAGCGCACCGTATCCCCTGGTGCGTGGAGTAGGAACAGGCCGGGCTGGGCTGGCGAAGCGCACCGTATCCCTGGTGCGTGGAGTAGGAACAGGCCGGGCTGGGCTGGCGGCGCACCGTATCCCTGGTGCGTGGAGTAGGAACAGGCCGGGCTGAGCTGGCGACGCGCACCGCATACTTGGTGCGTATGGCAGGAACAGGCCGAACCGGCTGGCGACGCGCACCTTACACTTAGTGCGAGGGACCGGAACAGGCCGTACCGTCACGGGGAACACACACTACTGGCTGCACCTCGGGACTAGGAACGGGCCGGACCGAACTGGTTACACACCCCAGTACCTCACGCCGTGCCTCAACACCTTCCTTCCCTGCTTTACCCAGTAGCCCCCTTGACCTGGTAGCCCACTGAATCCGTCCCTTCTCTGCCTCCGTCAGCCCCCTTAACCTGGCAGCCCTCTGACTCTGCCTTGTGGCAGCCTCCTGCTGCTCCGTCGCCCAAGCCATGTGCCCCCCCCCAAAAATTTATTGGGGTTGCCTCTCGTCCTTCCGACGTTGGCTCTGCCGACGCCGTTGCTCCTCTCTCCGTCGCCTCTCCTCTGTTTCGCTCCATGGACGGCGATCCATGCCGGTCCAGGATTTCTTCCCACGTCCAGGACCCTTTACCGTCCAACAGTTCCTCCCATGTCCAGACCCTTTGCTCCTGGACGCGCTGCTTGGTCCTTTTTTGGTGGGTTATTCTGTCACGATCGTCTGAGGAAGCGGACCAATACGCAGCGCGTGGAGTGAACATGATGACTTTATTAAATAAAGCAACCACAAAAAACAACAAATGACGATAGTGAAGTCCTCTGTAACACTGACAGAACTTGGAACAATAACCCACAAAACAAAGGAGAAAACACACAGAATATATATGGCTCCCAATCAGAGATAACGAGCCGACAGCTGACACTCGTTACCTCCGATTGGGAGTCATAGACCAATCACCACTAGACACAAACAAAATGAAACTCACCCATCCCCAACACCACCAAATGAAATACACCCAAACCAATGACAATGAACAACCCTGGCTCAAATATCAAAGTCCATGGAGCCAGAGTGTCACACTGTCAAACAGTTTTGGTTTGCTAATGTTTTTATTTTTATATACTCTAAATTTTGAAATAGTTTGCACAAAGTTTTCTATATCTAATACAATTAAATCCATTAATGTGTATATTTTAATAAATGTTTGTAGTGCAGTCAAATACTTGATTAATGGACTCTTACATTGTTTCTAACAATGTTGGTTGCCCATTTTTACACTTGATACCCTAGGCCTAGATCGTGCCATGATCAATAAGGGTAGGTACTGCTGAGATGAGAGAACTGCAGGCAGGAAGGTGGGAATAAATGCACATGTTTTTGTACCCCAATTTTTATACCTGAACAAAATTATTAACTTACCTGTATTTAAATGTTAAACTGTTCTGCTCCTAGACGGCCACAGAGACAGCCTCTTTTCACTGGATCACAGTGAATTTATTGAATGTTATTGATTTGTTTTAAAGACTATAGAAAGACAGGTTTTTATCATCCATGATATGACATATTCCTGAGCCAGCCAAAGCCAGTAACCTTTGACTGGGTATTGGTCTTAGGTGATTCCATCTGAGACATACTGTACCGTTTGCTCTCTGTGCCATATGCTATTTATGCTGTGGAACTCACTACACATGTTTAAATTAGATACCCACTGAGTAAGGAAAAGGTCTCATTTACAAACTATATAAAGTGGTTTTATTAAAGACTTGTCTCAATTTTGATCACAGTCTGGGTAACATTTTAGTTGGACCACTGCAGTGGCGACCCTTCACTCAGGGCAGGTGGGGCAGAGCCCCACATTTTTAGCTAAAAAAATTAAAGGTTGTTTTTGTGTTTTTTTTGGCTTGCCTGTTTTGCATGTTATTTTGGCATTAATACGTGTCACATATCAGTTTGCAAACAATGTAAAAATAAATACATAAATAACCATTGAGTTAATAAAGCCACATACAAATGTCTCTTTTTTGCTTTATTGATTAAGGCAGCTCCAAATTGCAGGTGTTTCAGCCTAGCTCAGTGCTTTCTGTGGTGGTGGGGCAGCCAGCGGAAAATACGGAGCGTAGGTGTTGGTAATGTTCTCTAGTTGCACCGTGATTGGCTCAGTGTTCTGTCACTCATTGGGACACTACGTCACCGCCAAATCTAAGTGTAGAGCTAGAAAATTCAAGCCCCTTGGGTGCTACCATAGAGTTACATTAGAAGTGCCCATGCAAGAAGGCTCAAGGTCTTTGGCCACAGATAAAATGACGTCAAATAACGTTATATCTACAGTAGCTTTGATTGGACTGATCATGTCAACATCATACTTTCAAAATCTTAGCTAGCAGTCATCATGAATCAAGTCGACAATCTACTGGCAAATCCTTTTGAATCCTTGCCATATGAAGAGAAATAATGAAGAGAAATTATAGATAAAACATATCGGTGCTCATCGGCCATTGTTCATAAACATTACACAAGTTGGAAATCGCAAATTCAACAATGAGTAGTTTGGAAGGAATCATTGGCTAACTGCAAGCATTGCGAAGAAATCACTAGCCTGCTATTCAGTGGAGTGGCTGTGTGGTCCCAAGTCTGCGATTAAGGGTCTCTTTTCCAAGCTTAAAATGATAAACATTCAACATTGGCCATGCTGTCAATGAAGCATGATTTGTGCCGCACTCAAAACAACTGTTAACTCGGAAATGCGAAATCTGACTTCCGTGAGTTCAAGACAACTGGGAACTCGGGGAAAAACAAGCTGGGACTGGGAAAATACGTTTTGAACGGTCATCCAACTCGGAATTGTAAATCCGGAACTCGGGCCTCTTTCTAGAGCTACGACCTGAAGATCACTGACATTTACATTTACATTTTAGTCATTTAGCAGACGCTCTTATCCAGAGCGACTTACAGTTAATGCATACATTATTTATTTTTTCATACCCCCTGTGGGAATTGAACCCACAACCCTGGCGTTGCAAACGCCATGCTCTATCAACTGAGCTACATCCCTGCCGGCCATTCCCTCCCCTACCCTGGACGACGCTGGGCCAATTGTGCGCCGCCCCATTGGTCTCCCAGTCGCGGCCGGCTATGACAGAGCCTGGATTCGAACCAGGATCTCTAGTGGCACAGCTAGCACTGCGATGCAGTGACGTCATCATGATTCAACCTTGTTTTTTTCAGAGTTCCCAGTTGTCTTGAAAGCACCATAAATCCAGAGAAATGCCAGACTTTGATGACAAAATCTGCCCACGAAGGACCGACGCGCCACCTTCCTGTTCAAGTGAGCAAAGCACAACAAGGTGAGTCCAAAAATGTTATTTATCCTATGGTTCTGACTTGGTGTACAGGGAGAATACTGTAAGAACAGCCCATGTTCTGAGTTCTGTCGCTGTACATTTCAAAAGTGCTGAACAAATAGTTATATTGACTACGTCCGTCCTAGCTCGCTCATTAATGTCTTAAGCCAAATTACGGATTGCCTCTTATCCGCTTGTCGTCCCCTTATGCCATAGTTTGTACATCTCAATTGTCAGTAGAAATCACATTTGTTTAAGCAAGTCAGCCATATCAGCTATGCAGTAAATGAGGCTGAATGAACTGCTCCGCTGATAGCCAGGTGTAGCAGTGGTAAGGTGTTGGGACTGCTGTTGGGACAGCTTTATGTAGGCCCTAACAGGTTGTGGACACCGTTTGTCACCGTTATAGTGCAATTAATGTATTGTTTAGTGTTGTGTTGTGTAGTGGCTTTGCTGGCATGCATCCCACATGGATATTTTTTTTCCCCACTGAAATGTACATGCTAAAATCGCCACTGGACCACTGTATAGGGTGAGAGAGCAATGTGACAAAAGCCAAGCCAAAAGAAGCCACTGTCATGAGTCACTTAGTAAGATGGTAAATCTGTGGGAAACGTGAGGGCAAAGTTTAGCAGTATAAGACTGTTCACACACACAGTGGGGTCAAGGAATGAGGTGTCTGTGACAAAGATGCAAAGAAGATCACAGCCTTCGCTTTTGTTACCTCATTAAGATGAGGTGTCAGGAAGGCCAAGAAGATCATCAAGGACCCCAGCCAGCCGAGCCACAGCCTGTTCACCCCGCTACCATGTAGAAGGCGGAGACAGTACAGGTGCATCAATACTGGGACCGAGAGACTGATAATCAGCTTATATCTCCAGGCCATCAGACTGTTAAAACAGTCACCACCAGCCGGCCTCCGCCCAGTACCCCGCCCAGTTTTCTACCCTGCATCTTAGAGACTGCTGCCCTATGTACAGTACATAATCATTGAACACTGGTCACTTTAATAATGTTCACATACTGTTTTACCCACTTTATATGTATATACAGTGGCTTGTGAAAGTATTCACCCCCCTTGGCATTTTTCCTATTTTGTTGCCTTACAATCTGGAATTAAAATAGATTTTTGGGGGGTTTGTATCATTTGATTTACACAACATGCCTACCACTTTGAAGATGAAAAATATTTTTTATTGCGAAACAAATAAGACAAAAAAACAGAACTTGAGCGTGCGTTACTATTTACCCCCCAAAGTCAATACTTTGTAGAGCCACCTTTTGCAGCAATTACAGCTGCAAGTCTCTTGGGGTATGTCTCTATAAGCTTGGCACATCTAGCCACTGGGATTTTTGCCCGTTCTTCAAGGCAAAACTGCTCCAGCTCCTTCAAGTTGGATGGGTTCCACTGGTGTACAGCAATCTTTAAGTCATACCACAGATTCTCAATTGGATTGAGGTCTGGGCTTTGACTAGGCCATTCCAAGACATTTAAATGTTTCCCCTTAAACCACTCAAATGTTGTTTTAGCAGTATGCTTAGGGTCATTGTCCTGCTGGAAGGTGAACCTCCGTCCCAGTCTCAAATCTCTGGAAGACTGAAACGGGTTTCACTCAAGAATTTCCCTGTATTTAGGACCATCCATCATTCCTTCAATTCTGACCAGTTTCCCAGTCCCTGCCGATGGAAAAACATCCCCACAGCACGATGCTGCCATCACCATGCTTCACTGTGGGGATGGTGTTCTCGGGGTGATGAGAGGTGTTGGGTTTGCGCCAGACATTTTCCTTGATGGCCAAAAAGCTCAATTTTTGTCTCATCTGACCAGAGTACCTTCTTCCATATGTTTGTGGAGTCTCCCACATGCCTTTTGGCAAACACCAAACGTGTTTGCTTATTTTTTTCTTTAAGTAATGGCTTTTTTCTGGCCACTCTTCCATAAAGCCCAGCTCTATGGAGTGTACAGCTTAAAGTGGTCCTATGGACAGAAACTCCAATCTCCGCTGTGGAGCTTTGCAGCTCCTTCAGGGTTATCTTTGGTGTCTTTGCCTCTCTGATTAATGCCCTCCTTGCCTGGTCCGTGAGTTTTGGTGGGCGGCCCTCTCTTGGCAGGTTTGTTGTGGTGCTATATTCTTTCAATTTTTTTATAATGGATTTAATGGTGCTCCGTGGGATGTTCAAAGTTTCAGATATTTTTTTTATAACCCAACCCTGATCTGTACTTCTCCACAACTTTGTCCCTGACCTGTTTGGAGAGCTCCTTGGTCTTCATGGTGCCGCTTGCTTGGTGGTGCCCCAAGCTTAGTGGTGCTGCAGACTCTGGGGCCTTTCAGAACAGGTGTATATATACTGAGATCATGTGACAGATCATGTGACACTTAGATTCCACACAGGTGGACTTTATTTAACTAATTATGTGACTTCTGAAGGTAAATGGTTGCACCAGATCTTATTTAGGGGCTTCATAGCAAAGGGGGTGAATACATATGCACGCACCACTTTTCCGTTATTTATTTTTTCGAATTTTTTGAAATAAGTAATTTTTTCATTTCACTTCACCAATTTGGACTATTTTGTGTATGTCCATTACATGAAATCCAAATAAAAGTCCATTTAAATTACAGGTTGTAATGCAACAGTATAGTAAAAACGCCAAGGGGGATGAATACTTTTGCAAGGCACTGTACTGTATTCTAGTCATGGCCCATCCTATACTGCTGTACACACCTTTTCTGTTCACATACTGTCCATACACACCATTCACATACATATATATTATTTATATTCAGGACTCAAGTCCGGAAGCTAATTTCCTGCAATTCTATCAATTTTTCTACTGGGTTTTGTACTGTAATATATACTGTATTCTCGACATAGCTCATTCTAATATTTATACTACTGTACATTGCATTTTAGTTGCACTGTTTATACGCAGCGTATATTTATTTATATACTGGATTCTTGACATGGTTCACTCTAATATATCTACTGTACATATAATTCCTAGTATATCTTGTATAAATTCATCTGGTGTAGATACATATAAATTGCAGTTGGATTATTGTTAAAGTGCTATTTGGGTTGTTCATTGAATTCTGACATTTCTTTATTTGTTTTGTCTTTTTTAATGTATTATTTGTGTACCTGTTTGACATTTAACTGCATTGTTAGGAGCTAGTAGCATAAGCATTTCGCTGCACCCACTATAACACCTGCTAAACTGTGTATGCAACCAGTAAACTTTGATTTGATGAGCCACTATTTGTTCAGGATGAATTGTTTGTCTTGGCAAAATAAAGCAGCAGGTTTAGATGGTTATCTCTGTTATGGCATTGAAGTGACACTAGTTTGTATCTCAAGGACATTCCCTTCACAGGAATGTGATTATAACCCTGATGGGATTTGAAGGGACAGAGTGTGACAGTGTCTGCTGTGGGGGAATGAACTCTCTCCCATCCATCTGAGTTGTGCGGATGGAGAGAAATGTGTGAGAAGCCCATGTCTATGGAGAAGCCACACATGACTCTATCTACAGGTGTCTTTGCGGGCAAAGCAAATGCATGGCTTCTTATTCAGACACATGTCTTTTAGGCTCTGTCTCTCTCTACTCCTTTTATCTTCATCTCTTATTATTGCAAGCCGTTTGGCTGTAATCCATCCAGGTCTGTTTTTGGATCATGGTCCACCTTCTCCCTTCACTTAATTTGTAACCAGGTATGCTGATTGGACCTCATTTTCTTATCCTACATACATAGAGTGTGCAAAGCTGTCATCAAGGCAAAGGGTGGCTATTTGAATAATCTCAAATATAAAATATATTTTGATTTGTTTAACACTTTTTTGGTTACTACTTGATTCCATATGTGTTATTTCATAGTTTTGATGTCTTCACTATTATTCTACAATGTAGATAATAGTAAAAAGAAAGAAAAACCCTTGAATGAGTAGGTGTGTCCAACCTTTTGACCTTTTAATCATGTTTTTCCTAGCTCAAATGCAATTATGCAGTTCCGTGATGAGACCCCTTTCGAATCCATCTATAATTAGTTGCTACATCCCACTGCCAGACAGTCTTTATTTTGGCTAATGTAAATGGGGACAGATGATGTGGCACTAAAAATGTTAGTTGCTAAAAGTGACAGAGATACACAATGACAAAAATGACGAAAAAACAGTGAAGGCAATTAATTCTAGAGATATTTACATCAGACATAAATAAGATTGACAGAATGCTGAAATTAAATGACACCAGATCATCAGAGAGAGAGAGAGAGATATAGAGAGAGAGAGAGGTGATACTGTTTAAATAAACCCACAACAAGATTGAGGGCTGAACAATACTACATAATTTTTTCCTTGGATTCACTTGGTAAAATCTCAACTCCTTTTATTCCTGTATATTGGCTGGCAAGAAGACATACACCCCAGTCAAAGTTCCTTCTCCTGTGTGAATGTAAATAAAATCTATGGGCAAGTAATTCCACTGAGAGGTACAGGAGCCTACTGTGGGGCATTGGGCATCCCCTGATAAGCAAGGTTGCTCAGTAAGTGCAGTAGTTCTTAAGATTTGAATGAAATAAAATTATCTGCCATTCTCTATCCGGAGGTGGTCCCAGTGACTAGTAGACCCAGCAGTATTCACTGAGCTAAGAACTTACTCATACCCTCATTCCTCAGAAGGTTCAACAGTCTACCTGTTGCAGTCCGTTTCCTCGCAGCTCCTATAACTGCTGTCAGTGGGAAAGAGATATACAGTGGGGAAAAAAAGTATTTAGTCAGCCACCAATTGTGCAAGTTCTCCCACTTAAAAAGATGAGAGAGGCCTGTAATTTTCATCATAGGTACACGTCAAATATGAGAGACAAATTGTGGAAAAAAATTCCAGAAAATCACATTGTAGGATTTTTAAGGAATTTATTTGCAAATTATGGTGGAAAATAAGTATTTGGTCACCTACAAACAAGCAAGATTTCTGGCTCTCACAGACCTGTAACTTCTTCTTTAAGAGGCTCCTATGTCCTCCACTCGTTAACTGTATTAATGGCACCTGTTTGAACTTGTTATCAGTATAAAAGACACCTGTCCACAACCTCAAACAGTCACACTCCAAACTCCACTATGGCCAAGACCAAAGAGCTGTCAAAGGACACCAGAAACAAAATTGTAGACCTGCACCAGGCTGGGAAGACTGAATCTGCAATAGGTAAGCAGCTTGGTTTGAAGAAATCAACTGTGGGAGCAATTATTAGGAAATGGAAGGCATACAAGACCACTGATAATCTCCCTCGATCTGGGGCTCCACGCAAGATCTCACCCCGTGGGTCAAAATGATCACAAGACCGGTGAGCAAAAATCCCAGAACCACACGGGGGGGACCTAGTGAATGACCTGCAGAGAGCTGGGACCAAAGTAACAAAGCCTACCATCAGTAACACACTACGCCGCCAGGGACATAAATCCTGCAGTGCCCTGCTTAAGCCAGTACATGTCCAGGCCCGTGCTAGAGTGCATTTGGATGATCCAGAAGAGGATTGGGAGAATGTCATATGGTCAGATGAAACCAAAATAGAACTTTTTGGTCAAAACTCAACTCGTCGTGTTTCGAGGACAAAGAATGCTGAGTTGCATCCAAAGAACACCATACCTACTGTGAAGCATGGGGGTGGAAACATCATGCTTTGGGGCTGTTTTTCTGCAAAGGGACCAGGACGACTGATCCGTGTAAAGGAAAGAATGAATGGGGCCATGTATCATGAGATTTTGAGTGAAAACCTCCTTCCATCAGCAAGGGCATTGAAGATGAAACGTGGCTGGGTCTTTCAGTATGACAATGATCCCAAACACACCGCCCGGGCAACGAAGGAGTGGCTTCGTAAGAAGCATTTCAAGGTCCTGGAATGGCCTAGCCAGTCTCCAGATCTCAACCCCATAGAAAATCTTTGGAGGGGAGTTGAAAGTCCTTGTTGCCCAGCGACAGCCCCAAAACATCACGCTCTAGAGGAGATCTGCATGGAGAAAGGGCCAAAATACCGTGTGTGAAAACCTTGTGAAGACTTACAGAAAACGTTTGACCTGTGTCATTGCCAACAAAGGGTATATAACAAAGTATTGAGAAACTTTTGTTATTGACCAAATACTTATTTTCCACCATAATTTGCAAATAAATTCATAAAAAATCCTACAATGTGATTTTCTGGATTTTTTTTCCTAATTTTGTCTGTCATAGTTGACGTGTACCTATGATGAAAATTACAGGCCTCTCTCATCTTTTTAAGTGGGAGAACTTTCACAATTGGTGGCTGACTAAATACTTTTTTTCCCCACTGTATCTCGGATAGTTTATTTTCTGTATATTTTCACCACCTGCGAGTCTATACATTAGCGACTTCAACTGACCATGGATATGGAAGAAGCCCTCAACAGCACTATACATCCGACCTGTTTACAAGAACCTCCGCTGGCTATCGATATCATAAAGCGTGAGTGACACAGATTAAGTTATCTATCAGTTCGCAAATAGTGTTTCATTATAGATTTCGGTGTTGTTTTTTAAGCGCATTCTAATAACACCTTTTTGGGACGCAGGAGGCGGTTTTTAATGTTTGATTTACTGCAGTAACTTAATTCTCAAGTTATCAACATATTTTACATACATCGATTACCAATTGCGGTCATTTTGACCGCAAGAAGAAACTATTGGAAAAAGCAACAATCATCGCAAAATATAAACGTATTTCTTATCAAAACATCATTAGATATATAATGAATGTTATCAGATAAAAAAAAAAAAAAAAACAGACTGCTATTTTAGCTAAATTACAGTTAATTAGCATATTCTTTCAAACGAAAATATAAGCAAAAATGTTATTTATATGATGTGCAGCTTTTTCTGAAAGTACTATCCACATTACTACCAAAAAGTTAGAGAAAAGTTCAAATTGCCCCCAAAATTTTTTGGGAACACCCATATTGGTACGGAAACACTAAATAATTATTTCGATTTGTTAAGGACAAGTTGATTGACAAAGTCATTAAAAATGTGAAGGTTTCAATAAACCCCCTATGTATGGTCAAACATATGCCTCTGTGGTCAAAATGATCCCATTTGGTAGCTTGAGAGTTAACATATTTATTAATTTGTAAATTAATTAATTCATTGATTTGTTAATTCACTTTCCAGTTCACAGAGCCATCTTCAATACACAGGCGAGCCCAATAAACAGCTTCTGAGTAAACATGTCCTTCAAATGGTAGTCTACAGTCTGTGATACAGGCTGTTTTAGAGGGACAGCATTGGCTGTGCTCACTCTATGTTTGATTAAATCTCTTTCACTCTGCCCATCATCAAATCTCCATATGTAGACCACAGATATGCATATTTGGTTTCTCCACAGTCATTTTCTGTCCTGAGAAGTAGTATGATGGATCATTTGATATGAATGACAAATAACTTGCATGACCTTTCATCCTTTTCATTCAGGTAACATCTCTTTAAGAGTAATTTAAGTTTCTGCTGATAGCCTTAATCTCAGTCCATATTAAACCACTCAGGATACACTTAGACAGCTGGGTTTACGCTGGACCGAGTGAAGTATTGTTGGGAACTAATTTGCACTCAACCTCAAAAGAAGCTGTGGCTAAATAAGAGAGCTAAAATGATGCTGTTTCAAAAATACTGTTGTGTCCAATCCATGGGGATGTGGTCAGGGCACTGACCTATCCTAATGTCAGGTTGTTGTTGCCAGGGGCTGCTACTTAGATAGAATACAATAAATGGTCCAGTAATGGATTTCTCAATGACCTATACAACCTCTCTCTCTCTCTCTCTCTCTCTCTCTCTACCGTCTGAACTCCTTACTCTCTCTCCCTTAACTAGAGCTGGATGTCTTTGGGGTGGCTCTGTACTCCATGCTGACCCTCATGTCTACCGTGTCCCTGCTGCTATACCTGGAGGAGTGTGTGTTCATCTATAGAAAAGTCCCATCTCCCAAGAAGGCAACTATTATGTGGGTAAATGGAGCTGCACCGGTAAGAACTAAGCTCCCTGTTTCCAGTAGCCATCACCATATATATGAATATACGGAGCAGAGCGTACATTCAATACATCTGTTTCCGTGTTCTTTTTCAAGTTGTAAATGTGAATGTCTGTCATTCTGTGATCATATTTTTGTCATGACTATTTGATGTTGTCTTTATATGAATAAGAACCATGTGGATGATGAATAGATGGCTGAACGTATCATTCTGTCTCTGTCTCAGGTCATTGCCACCATGGCTTGTTTTGGGATGTGGATCCCAAGGGCAACCATGTTTACAGATATGACCTCTAATTCGTAAGATTCCTCTCACCCACATACCACTTTACTGCTCTCTCTCCCCTTCTCTCTCTCTCTCTCTTCTTTCTTTCTCTCTCTCTCTCTCTCTTCTTTCTCTCTCTCTCTCTCTCTCTCTCTCTCTCTCTCTCGCTCTGTCTCTCTCTCTCTCCCCTTCTCTCTCTCTCTCTCTCTTCTTTCTTTCTCGCTCTCTCTCTCTTCTTTCTCTCTCTCTCTCTCTCTCTCTCTCTCTCTCTCTCTCTCTCTCTTTCTTTCACATACTCTCCTATAAAGGAAAAAACATGTGTACTATACTTTACTATAGAGATGCAGTGCTCTTCCTCCTATAATAATGAGCTGACAGGGAACCATAGCAAGGAGCACTGACATAAAGCGGAGGAGGCTTTTTAATGAATGCACTCAACTATGTAACCACAGTTTAATCACTTTCTTAATCATTACACTGTGTTAGTGTCTGGGAAAGATCAGAGATCAGCCCACATCCACAGAGAGCTGATAGGAAAAAATACAGTAAATGACACAAACAAACACAAACTTTTTGGGACACAAACAAAGGTTGAATGTGCAGACTAACTGGTTGGTCACACACTCATTATGTGCCTTCAGAAAGTATTTATACCCCTTGACTTATTCCACATTTTGTTGTGTTATAGCTTGTAAAATATATATTCTCAACCATCTATACACATTACCCCATCATGACTAAGTGAAAACATGTTTTTAGAAATCTTTGCACATTTATTGAAAATGAAATACAGAAATATCTAATTGACATAAGTATTCACACCCCTGAGTCAATACTTTGTAGAAGCACCTTTGGCAGCGATTAAAGCTGTGAGTCTTTCTGGGTAAGTCTCTAAGAGCTTTCCACACCTGGATTGTGCAACATTTGCCATTATTCTTTTCAAAATTCTTCAAGCTCTGTCAAATTGGTTGTTGTTTGTTGCTAGACAACCATTTTCTGGTCTTGCCATAGATCTTCAAATAGATTTAAGTCAAAACTGCAACTCGGCCACTCGGGAACATTCACTGTCTTCTTGGTAACCAAATCCAGTGTAGATTTGGCCTTGTGTTTTAGGTTATTGTCCTGCTGAAAGGTGAATTCATCTCCCAGTGTCTGGTGGAAAGCAGACTAAACCGTGTTTTCCTCTAAGATTTTGCCTATGCTTAACTGCATTCCATTTCTTTTTTATCCTGAAAAACTCCCCAGTCCTTAACGATTACAAACATACCCATAACATGATGCAGCCACCACTATGCTTGAAAATATGGAGAGTGGTACTCAGTGATGTGTTGTATTGGATTTGCCCCAAACATAACACTTTGTATTCAAGACAAAAAGTGAATTGCTTTGCCACATTTTTGCAGTATTACTTTAGTGCCTTATTGCAAACAGGATGCATTTGGAATATTTTAATTTTGTACAGGCTTCCTTCTTTTCACTTTGTCATTTAGGTTAGTATTGTGGAGTCACTACAATGTTGTTGATCCATCCTCCGTTTTCTCCTATCACAACTATAAAATGTTATAACTGTTTTAAAGTCACCATTGGCCTCATGGTGAAATCCCTGAGCTGTTTCCTTCCTCTCCGGCAACTGAGTTAGGCAGGACGCCTGTATCATTGTAGTGACTGTGTGTATTGATACACCATCCAAAGTGTAATTAATAACTTCACCATGCTCAAAGGGATATTCAATGTCTGCTTTATTTTATTTACCCATTTACCAATAGGTGCCCTTCTTTACGAGGCATTGGAAAACCTTCCTGGTCTTTGTGGTTGAATCTGTGTTTGAAATTCACTGCTCGGCTGAGGGACCTTACAGATAATTGTATGTGTGGGGTACAGAGATAAGGTAGTCATTCAAAAATCATGTTAAACACTATTATTGCACACAGAGATATTACTGCACTGTCGGAGCTAGAAGCACAAGCATTTCACTACACCCGCTATAACATCTGCTAAACACGTGTATGTGACAAATACAATTTGAGTCCATGCAACTTATTATGTGACTTGTTAAGCACATTTTTACTTCTGAATTTATTTAGGCTTGCCATTACAAAGGGGTTGAATACTTATTTACTCAAGACATTTCAACTTTTCACTTTTAATTAATTTGTAAGAATTTTGAAAAACCTAATTCCACTTTGACATTATGGGGTATTGTGTGTAGGCCAGTGACAAAAAAACTCTAAATTTAATCGATTTTAAATTCAAGCTGTAACACAACAAAATGTGGAAAAAGTAAAGGGGTGTGAATACTTTCTGAAGGCACTGTACAATGTATCTTACAAGTAAACCCTCTCCTTTTCTCTATAGGTACTTTGCAGTGGTGGTGTATAAGGTCTTGGTTTTGATGATAGAGGAGAGTGGGGGTAGTGAGACATTTCTGAAGCGCAATTACAAGAAAACCTTCAAGATCAGTACAGGACCCTGCTGCTGCTGCTGTCCCTGCCTGCCACGTGTTCCAGTCACACGGTAACCAGGGGCACACCAGGGCCTGTCATCAAACAGCAATATATCAGCCAAACTGGTTTGGTTATGATGATAATTATTCTTATGTGTCACATTACTTTATCTTTCAACATAAGTCAGGCCACATGATGACTCATGCTCAGGTCACTCTTGGGCCAGATGATTATTTGTGTTGGTAATGTATACAGTGGTAAGAACATGCTAATAACTTTGGGCTGTTTTCATTCAGGCGCATGTTATTCATGCTGAAGCTGGGGGCTCTTCAGTATGCTATCTTAAAGACAGTTCTCTCAATCCTCTCCATAATATTGTGGACCAATGGCAACTTTGATATTTCTGATGTAAGTAATAAACTTCCTTCTTGTGAAAATCCTGTCAGCAAAAACAAACACCCCCTCTACACCTTACGTTTCCAACTGAGCCTGGTGGCATGCCATGTAGGTCCACTGTGCATAACCTACCCTCTTTGACCTTTCTCCATGTCTCGATGTTTAGCTGGGGATCAAAGGCACGGCTATTTGGATCAACCCATTTATAGGGGTTCTCACCATCATCTCCCTTTGGCCTGTCGCCATCATGTTCATGAACACATGCAAGACACTGCACAGCCTTAGGATCATACCTAAGTATGCCATGTACCAGGTGAGTCTGACCTTACTGCACCAACCAGCTGGTCAAGGAACTGCCTTCTTCTAAGTGCCATTGATGAGAATACATAATCTACTGTCATTTACTGAGTCCTTGACCTTGGCTTTGTGGAATGTTATGTCTGATTGGGTCTGGCAGTGTCCATTCCTACATCCTAATATTCAATGTATCTCCATGATGCCACTGGTCATGTGTCCATAGCTGGTGCTGGTGCTCAGTCAGCTGCAGACGGCCATTATTAACATCCTGGCCTTGGATGGAACCATCGCCTGCTCCCCGCCCTTCTCCTCTAGAGCCCGTGGCACCAGTAAGTGACAGAACAGGTCCAAACCGGTCCAAACGAGAGCCATTACTTGATCAATATGAAGTCCATGTCCTCCAACCCTGTCTGGTCTGTGGTCTATCTGTCTGTCTGCAGTGTAGAGTCAGAAGCTAATGATTGTGGAGATGTTCATCATCACCCTGGTCACACGGGCGTTGTACCGCCGCACCTACGACCCACTGCCAACCGACCCCCACGAGACTGATAACGACCAGAACACCAAGATCAGCCTGCAGGCACCACAGGGGGAGCATGCTGCCTGAGAGATTGCGGTGGAGTGAACAGAGAGAGAGAGAGAGAGAGTGAGTGAGTGAGTGTGTGTGTGTGTGTGTGTGTGTGTGTGTGTGTGTGTGTGTGTGTGTGTGTGTGTGTGTGTGTGTGTGTGTGTGTGTGTGTGTGTGTGTGTGTGTGTGTGTGTGTGTGTGTGTGTGTGTGTGTGTGTGTGTGTGTGTGTGTGTGTGTGTGTGTGTGTGTGTGTGTGTGTGTGTGTGTGTGTGTGTGTGTGTGTGTGTGTGTGAGTGTGTGAGTGTGTGAGTGTGTGAGTGTGTGAGTGTGTGAGCGAGCGAGAGAGCGAGAGAGCGAGAGAGAGAGAGAGAGATGTATCAACAGGCTTTAATAACCTCACTACCAAACAAATATTAATTTACACTAGGAAGGTTTCCATCCCATTGTTGACAGATTTTCATGCAAATGTTCTAAAGTATGCATAAATCAAATATGTGCATTTTCCCACCAGAGATGTGTTTCCATCATATTGACTTGTTGTAGATAAAGGTATGTGCGTGATGACATAGTGCTACTAGTACTTTTGCGGTTAAATTCCCATATACCATATACCGAATAAAAAAAAAAAAAAGTTAAATGGGTTTCCATCGCATTTTCAACTCTACTGACGGTTTTATCACAAAAAAAATATTACAATAGATAGCGAATGTGCCCTCTGGTATTGGCACGTGCGCTCTAGCTCGTGTGGGAATAGACTACATGATGAGATTATTATGGACAAAAGAGCAAGATTATTTTTATTTGTCAAATGGCAGTCAAGCATCGATCATCATGTCACCAGAATAAGACCCCCGATATTTATTGTAAAACAGCATCAAGCTCATCACCTTGGGCTTTCACCACAGACAGACAGACAGAGACACAGACCAGACAGGGTTGGAGGACATTTCGGTTGAATGCGTTCAGTTGTGCAACTGACTTGGTATTCCCTTTCCCACCCTGTGAAGTTCATCATAATTGATTTAATCTGTAACCTAATTAACTGCATGCTTTCCCGAGTCATCGTGGGTGGACCACACAACATGTCATCGCTTGACTCCAAATGTACTTCTATATGATGGTTACTCTATCATTATTTGAGCATAAAAGCGTTTCCACCGACATTTATCGCATAATTAATTTTACAGACACTAAAAACTCCTACCTTGCCTAGTGTATTTTGTTTCGTCGACATTTGGGAAGTTTACCAACAAATGTTCTATTTCCATCAGGCCTTTCATTTAAAAAAATTATCCGACATGTACTTTACTCTCATAAGAAGGTTGGATGGAAACCTGGTTACTATTGTTCAGTGGTGGAAAAAGTACCCAATTTTCATACTTGAGTCAAAGTAAAGATACCTTAATAGAAAATGACTCAAGTAAAAGTGAAAGTCACCCAGTAAAATACTACTTGAGTAAAGGTCTAAAAGTATTTGGTTTTAAATATAGTTAAGTATCAAAAGTAAATGTAATTGCTAAAATATACTTAAGTATCAAAAGTAAAAGTAAAAGTATAAATAATTTCAAATTCCTTATATAAAGCAAACCAGAGGGCATCATTTTCTTGTTTTTTATTTATTTATGGTTAGCCAGGGGCACGCTCCAACCTCAGACATAATTTACAAAGAAGCATGTGTTTAGTGAGTCCGCCAGATCAGAGGCAGTAGGGATGACCAGGGATATTCTCTTGATAAGTGTGTGAATTAGACCATTTTCCTGTCCTGCTAAGCATTCAAAATGTAACGAGTACTATTGGGTGTCAGAGAAAATGTATGGAGTAAAAAGTACATCATTTTCTTTAGGAATGTAGTGAAGTAAAAGTACAGATACCCCCAAAAACGACTTAAGTAGTACTTTCAAGTATTTTTACTTAAGTACTTTACACCACTGCTATTGTTGTATTTGTTATATTCATTTTGTCTTGATGGTGTCCTATATTATGCTGTTGTAGTTTTCAGTTAATCTTGTAGTCCCATAACATAGAATTGACTGTAGCCTATCTTGAAAGTTTAGCTGCATTGTGCTGAATATGATGTTAGAACATATACCTCAAACAACAACATATCTGTCCCATCCATATTGCCTCAGCTCTTAATACGGCTATGTGGAGTTGGATGTGTGAGGGTATTGGAAATACGTTTATAAACCAAAATGGGATAATGGGGGGATTAAATGTGTATTTTGTATTCATATCAATAAATATAGTGTATTACATCTTTATGTATATATTTTGGTTTGGTTGTGTGTTACGTTCAAATGACTACACTGCAACCCATTGATAAATTGCAATGATTATACTACATTGAGGGAAAAAAGTATTTGATCCCCTGCTGATTTTGTACGTTTGCCCACTGACAAAGACATGATCAGTCTATCATTTTAATGGTAGGTTTATTTGAACAATGAGAGACAGAATAACAACAACAAAAATCCAGAAAAACGCATGTAAAAAATGTTATAAATTGATTTGCATTTTAATGAGGGAAATAAGTATTTGACCCCTCTGCAAAACATGACTTAGTACTTGGTGGCAAAACCCTTGTTGGCAATCACAGAGGTCAGACGTTTCTTGTAGTTGGCCACCAGGTTTGCACACATCTCAGGAGGGATTTTGTCCCACTCCTCTTTGCAGATCTTCTCCAAGTCATTAAGGTTTCGAGCCTGACGTTTGGCAACTCGAACCTTCAGCTCCCTCCACAGATTTTCTATGGGATTAAGGTCTGGAGACTGGCTAGGCCACTCCAGGACCTTAATGTGCTTCTTCTTGAGCCACTCTTTGTTGCCTTGGCCGTGTGTTTTGGGTCATTGTCATGCTGGAATACCCATCCACGACCCATTTTCAATGCCCTGGCTGAGGGAAGGATGTTCTCACCCACGATTTAGATAGGGCTCTAACTCCTCTAGCCCCACAGTGAAATAGGGTGCAGGCCAGGCAGCAGGCTGTTAGCCAACCTGCCAGCTTAGTGGAGTCTGCCAATAGCACAGTCAGTGTAGTCAGCTCAGCCATACCCATTGAGACTGTGTCTGTGCCTCGACCTAGGTTGGGCAAAACTAAACATGGCGGTGTTCACCCTAGCAATCTTATTAGGATAAAGACCTCCTCCATTCCTGCCATTATTGAAAGAGATCGTGATACCTCACATCTCAAAATAGGGTTACTTAATGTTAGATCCCTCACTTCAAAGGCAGTCATAGTCAATGAACTAATCACTGATCATAATCTCGATGTGATTGGCCTGACTGAAACATGGCTTAAGCCTGATGAATTTGCTGTGTTAAATGAGGCCTCACCTCCTGGTTACACTAGTGACCATATTCCCCGTGCATCCCGCAAAGGCGGAGGTGTTGCTAACATTTACGATAGCAAATTTCAATTTACAAAAAAAAAATGGCGTTTTCATCTTTTGAGCTTCTAGTCATGAAATCTATGCAGCCTACTCAATCACTTTTTATAGCTACTGTTTACAGGCCTCCTGGGCCATATACAGCGTTCCTCTCTGAGTTTCCTGAATTCCTATCAGACCTTGTAGTCATAGCAGATCATATTCTAATTTTTGGTGATTTTAATATTCACATGGAGAAGTCCACAGACCCACTCCAAAAGTCTTTCGGAGCCATTATCGACTCAGTGGGTTTTGTCCAACATGTCTCTGGACCTACTCACTGCCACAGTCATACTCTGGACCTAGTTTTGTCCCATGGAATAAATGTTGTAGATCTTAATGTTTTTCCACAAAATCCTGGACTATCGGACCACCATTTTATTACATTTGCAATCGCAACAAATAATCTGCTCAGACCCCAACCAAGGAGCATCAAAAGTCGTGCTATAAATTCTCAAACAACACAAAAATTCATTGATGCCCTTCCAGACTCCTTCTGCCTACCCAAGGACGTCAGAGGACAAAAATCAGTTAACCACTTAACTGAGGAACTCAATTTAACCTTGCGCAATACCCTAGATGCAGTTGCACCCCTAAAAACGAAAAACATTTGTCATAAGAAACTAGCTCCCTGGTATACAGAAAATACCCGAGCTTTGAAGCAAGCTTCCAGGAAATTGGAACGAAATGGCGCCACACCAAACTGGAAGTCTTCCGACTAGCTTGGAAAGACAGTACCGTGCAGTACCGAAGAGCCCTCACTGCTGCTCGATCATCCTACTTTTCCAACTTAATTGAGGAAAATAAGAACAATCCAAAATTTCTTTTTGATACTGTTGCAAAGCTAACTAAAAAGCAGCATTCCCCAAGAGAGGATGGCTTTCACTTCAGCAGTGATAAATTCATGAACTTCTTTGAGGAAAAGATCATGACCATTAGAAAGCAAATTACGGACTCCTCTTTGAATCTGCGTATTCCTCCAGGGCTTAGCTGTCCTGGATCTGCACAGCTCTGCGAGGGCCTGGGATCGGGAGAGACACTTAAGTGTTTTAGTACTATATCTCTTGACACAATGATGAAAATAATCATGGCCTCTAAACCTTCAAGCTGCATACTGGATCCTATTCCTACTAAACTGCTGAAGGAGCTGCTTCCTGTGCTTGGCCCTCCTATGTTGAACATAATAAACAGCTCTCTATCCACCGGATGTGTACCAAACTCACTAAAAGTGGCAGTGATAAAGCCTCTCTTGAAAAAGCCAAACCTTGACCCGGAAAATATAAAAAACTATCGGCCTATATCGAATCTTCCATTCCTCTCAAAAATTTTAGAAAAAGCTGTTGCGCAGCAACTCACTGCCTTTCTGAAGACAAACAATGTATACGAAATGCTTCAGTCTGGTTTTAGACCCCATCATAGCACTGAGACTGCACTTGTGAAGGTGGTAAATGACCTTTTAATGGCGTCAGACCGAGGCTCTGCATCTGTCCTCGTGCTACTAGACCTTAGTGCTGCCTTTGACACCATCGATCACCACATTCTTTTGGAGAGACTGGAAACCCAAATTGGTCTACACGGACAAGTTCTGGCCTGGTTTAGATCCTACCTGTCGGAAAGATATCAGTTTGTCTCTGTGAATGGTCTGTCCTCCGACAAATCAACTGTACATTTCGGTGTTCCTCAAGGTTCCGTTTTAGGACCACTATTGTTTTCACTATATATTTTACCTCTTGGGGATGTTATTCGAAAACATAATGTTAACTTTCACTGCTATGCGGATGACACACAGCTGTACATTTCAATGAAACATGGTGAAGCCCCAAAATTGCCCTCGCTAGAAGCCTGTGTTTCAGACATAAGGAAGTGGATGGCTGAAAACTTTTTACTTTTAAACTCGGACAAAACAGAGATGCTTGTTCTAGGTCCCAAGAAACAAAGAGATCTTCTGTTAAATCTGACAATTCATCTAGATGGTTGTAAAGTCGTCTCAAATAAAACTGTGAAGGACCTCGGTGTTACTCTTGACCCTGATCTCTCTTTTGACGAACATATCAAGACTGTTTCAAGGACAGCTTTTTTCCATCTACGTAACATTGCAAAAATCAGAAATTTTCTGTCCAAAAATGATGCAGAAAAATTAATCCATGCATTTGTTACTTCTAGGTTAGACTACTGCAATGCTCTATTTTCCGGCTACCCGGATAAAGCACTAAATAAACTTCAGTTAGTGCTAAATACGGCTGCTAGAATCCTGACTAGAACCAAGAAATTTGATCATATTACTCCAGTGCTAGCTTCCCTACACTGGCTTCCTGTTAAGGCAAGGGCTGATTTCAAGGTTTTACTGTTAACCTATAAAGCGTTACATGGGCTTGCTCCTACCTATCTTTCCGAGTTGGTCCTGCCGTACATACCAATACGTACGCTACGGTCACAAGACGCAGGCCTCCTAATTGTCCCTAGAATTTCTAAGCAAACAGCGGGAGGCAGGGCTTTCTCCTATAGATCTCCATTTTTATGGAACAGTCTGCCTACCCATGTGAGAGACGCAGACTCGGTCTCAACCTTTAAGTCTTTACTGAAGACTTATCTCTTCAGTAGGTCATATGATTGAGTGTAGTCTGGCCCAGGAGTGTGAAGGTGAACGGAAAGGCTGGAGCAACGAACAGCCCTTGCTGTCTCTGCCGGGCCGGTTCCCCTCTCCACTGGGGGTTCTCTGCCTCTAACCCTGTTGCAGGGGCTGAGTCACTGGCTTGCTGGTGCTCTTTCATGCCGTCCCTGGGAGGGGTGCGTCACTTGAGTGGGTTGAGTTACTGACGTGATCTTCCTGTCTGGGTTGGCGCCCCCCCCCTTGGTTTGTGCTGTGGTGGAGACCTCTGTGGGCTATACTCGGCCTTGTCTCAGGATTGTAAGTTGGTGGTTGGGGATATCCCTCTAGTGGTGCGGGGGCTGTGCTTTGGCGGAGTGGGTGGGGTTATATCCTTCCTGTTTGGCCCTGTCCGGGGGTTTCTTCGGATGGGGCCACAGTGTCTCCGGACCGCTCCTGTCTCAGCCTCCAGTATTTATGCTGCAGTAGTTTATGTGTCGGGGGGCTGGGGTTAGTTGGTTATACCTGGAGTACTTCTCCTGTCTTATCCAGTGTCCTGTGTGAATTTAAGTATGCTCTCTCTAATTCTCTCGTTCTCTCTTTCTCTCTGAGAACCTGAGCCCTAGGACCATACGTCAGGACTACCGGGCATGATGACACCTTGCTGTCCCCAGTCCGCCTGGCCTTGCTGCTATTCCAGTTTCAACTGTTCTGCCTGCGGCTACGAAACCCCTACCTGTCCCAGACCTGCTGTTTTCAACTCTTTAATGATCGGCTAGAAAAGCCAACTGAGAGACCTGAGCCCTAGGACCATACGTCGGGACTACCGGCCGTGGTGACTCCTTGCTGTCCCCAGTCCGCCTGGCCTTGCTGCTATTCCAGTTTCAACTGTTCTGCCTGCGGTTATGGAACCCCTACCTGTCCCAGACCTGCTGTTTTCAACTCTTAATGATCGGCTATGAAAAGCCAACTGAGATTTATTCCTGATTATTATTTGACCATGCTTGTCACTTATGAACATTTTTGAACATCTTGGCATGGTTCTGTTATAATCTCCACCCGGCACAGCCAGAAGAGGACTGGCCACCCCTCATAGCCTGGTTCCTCTCTAGGTTTCTTCCTAGGCTTTCGCCTTTCTAGGGAGTTTTTCCTAGCCACCGTGCTTCTACACCTGCATTACTAGCTGTTTGGGGTTTTAGGCTGGGTTTCTGTACAGCACTTCGAGATATTAGCTGATGTAAGAAGGGCTATATAAAATAAAATTGATTGATTGATTGATTGATTGATTTGACGGTACATGGCGCCGTCCATCGTCCCTTTGATGCAGTGAAGTTGTCCTGTCCCCTTAGCAGAAAAACATCCCAAAGCATAATGTTTCCACCTCCATGTTTGACGGTGGGGATGGTGTTCTTGGGGTCATAGGCAACATTCCTCCTCCTCCAAACATGGTGAGTTGAGTTGATGCCAAAGAGCTCGATTTTGGTCTCATCTGACCACAACACTTTCACCCAGTTCTCCTCTGAATCATTCAGATGTTCATTGGCAAACTTCAGACTGACCTGTATATGTGCTTTCTTGAGCAGGGGGACCTTGCAGGATTTCAGTCCTTCACGGCGTAGTGTGTTACCAATTGTTTTCTTGGTGGCTATGGTCCCAGCTGCCTTGAGATCATTGACAAGATCCTCCCGTGTAGTTCTGGGCTGATTCCTCACCGTTCTCATGATCATTGCAACTCCACGAGGTGAGATCTGGCATGGAGCCCCAGGCTGAAGGAGATTGACAGTTCTTTTGTGTTTCTTCCATTTGCGAATAATCGCACCAACTGTTGTCACCTTCTCATCAAGCTGCTTGGCGATGGTCTTGTAGCCCATTCCAGCCTTGTGTAGGTCTACAATCTTGTCCCTGACATCCTTGGAGAGCTCTTTGGTCTTGGCCATGGTGGAGAGTTTGGAATCTGATTGATTGATTGCTTCTGTGGACAGGTGTCTTTTATACAGGTAACAAACTGAGATTAGGAGCACTCCCTTTAAGAGTGTGCTCCTAATCTCAGCTCGTTACCTGTATAAAAGACACCTGGGAGCCAGAAATCTTTCTGATTGAGAGGGGGTCAAATACTTATTTCTCTCATTAAAATGCAAATCAATTTATAACATTTTTGACATGCGTTTTTCTGGATTTGTTGTTGTTATTCTGTCTCTCACTGTTCAAATAAACCTACCATTAAAATTATGGACTGATCATTTCTTTGTCAGGTGGGCAAACGTACAAAATCAGCAGGGGATCAAATACTTTTTTCCCTCACTGTATCACTGTATGTTTGTGTGTGTGTGTGGTGCACGTGCGTGTGAGAGAGAAAGCAAGATAGAGTGATAGAGAGAAGGAGATGATTGCGTACTGCCTGCGTAAAGACGCATGTCCAAGTTTTTCACGCCCTCTGATGGTATTGGAGTGATTTGCAAGTAGCCTGGGAGAAACAGACACTTTTCTTTATGCCATTTGTTTACCAAACAACATCTGGATTAATACACTCAGTTTCTTACGAGATTAGTTGGAAGAACATAGGCTATTCTTAAACAGTGGCGCAGTATTGTTTATGGAATTGCATGTCCAGTTTGTCTGAACAAGGGTCCAGAAGGTATACATAACCAATACTTCTATACCATCATCTAAAGTCATAATAATAAATTCCCTCCGAATGGCTTTGAAGGTACAGTGACGTACCTGCTAGCTCGACAAAAGAGCACTTTGATGGGCAAACTTGTATCATTCCGGGGAAGCGAGAGGTTCTGTCAGCCAATAAGGTTGCACGTCCTGCTCTAACGCTTCCTTGTCACGTGCGTGGGGACACACACTGTACTTACGATGCATCAAAATAACATGGGGGACTACTGTCGAAGTAGGGGATATCAGCATGTAACTTGTATTGAGTGTTTATATTGGTCGATGCAAGTAAACAGGGGGTTGTTTGGAAATCGTTCTTAGGCCATCAACTGTACTCATATGTATATGTGTTGAAAATTAGAAAGTGATTACTTGAAGCAATCATGAGGCTGTTCAACTTTCTACTGAAAGATGTAACATCGAAAATAGAATATTATTCGAGGTTCTCTCCCTCGCCGATGTCTATCAAGCAGTTTCTGGACTTTGGTGAGTATAGAAATAAATACTCCAAGAGTTTAAATGTCATGGACACAGGGTTGCCATTGGACTGAAAATTGAACTGATGGCTTTAATTTACGAACGGGTCAAAAGCTTTGAGAATTACACAAATATTAATTTTCACAAAGTCTGCTGCCTCAGTTTTTATGATGGCAATTTGCATATACTCCAGAATGTTATGAAGAGTGATCAGATGAATTGCAATTAGTTGCAAAGTCCCTCTTTGCCATGAAAATGAACTTAATCCCCAAAAAAACATTTCCACTGCATTTCAGCCCTGCCACAAAAGGACCAGCTGACATCATGTCAGTGATTCTCTCGTTAACACAGGTGAGAGTGTTGATGAGGACAAGGCTGGAGATCACTCGTCATGCTGATTGAGTTAGAATAACAGACTGGAAGCTTTAAAAGGAGGGTGGTGCTTGAAATCATTGTTCTTCCTCTGTTAACCATGGTTACCTGCAAGGAAACACGTGCCGTCATCATTGCTTTGCACAAAAAGGGCTTCACAGGCAAGGATATTGCTGCTAGTAAGATTGCACCTAAATCAACCATTTATCGTATCATCAAGAACTTCAAGGAGAGAGGTTCAATTGTTGTGAAGAAGGCTTCAGGGCGTCCAGCAAGCGCCAGGACCGTCTCCTAAAGTTGATTCAGCTGCGGGATCGGGGCACCACCAGTGCAGAGCTTGCTCAAGAATGGCAGCAGGCAGGTGTGAGTGCATCTGCACGCACAGTGAGGCGAATACTTTTGGAGGATGGCCTGGTGTCAAGAAGGGCAGCGAGGAAACCACTTCTCTTCAGGAAAAACATCAGGGACAGACTGATATTCTGCAAAAGGTACAGGGATTGGACTGCTGAGGACTGGACTAAAGTCATTTTCCCTGATGAATCCCCTTTCTGATTGTTTGGGGCATCCGGAAAAAAGCTTGTCTGGAGAAGACAAGGTGAGCGCTACCATCAGTCCTGTGTCATGCCAACAGTAAAGCATCCTGAGACCATTCATGTGTGGGGTTGCTTCTCAGCCAAGGGAGTGGGCTCACTCACAATTTTGCATAAGAACACAGCCATGAATAAAGAATGGTACCAACCCATCCTCCGAGAGCAACTTCTCCCAACCATCCAAGAACAGTTTGGTGACGAACAATGCCTTTTCCAGCATGATGGAGCGCCTTGCCATAAGGCAAAGGTGATAACTAAGTGGCTCGGGGAACAAAACATCAACATTTTGGGTCCATGGCCAGGAAACTCCCCAGACTTTAATCCCATTGAGAATTTGTGATCAATCCTCAAGAGGCGGGAGGACAAATAAAACCCCACAAACTCCAAGCATTGATTATGCAAGAATGGGCTGCCATCAGTCAGGATGTGGCCCAGAAGTTAATTGACAGCATGCCAGGGCGGATTGCAGAGGTCTTGAAAAAGAAGGGTCAACACTGCAAATATTGACTCTTTGCATAAACTTAATGTAATTGTCAATAAAAGCCTCTGACACTTATGGAATGCTTGTAATTATACTTCAGTATACCATAGTAACATCTGACAAAAATATCTCAAAACACTGAAGCAGCAAACTTTGTGAAGACCAATACTTGTGTCATTCTCAAAACTTTTGACCGCGACTGTATACGGAAACCGTTTACCATTTCCTAACGGAAGCCAACATAGCCAAACAAGAGTTTCTATTGGACCCTCTCCGTTTCGTTTGCTTCCGTTTAAGAAACATTTTGCAACACAATCGGCAGAATGAATACACCCCAGATGTTGTCATTAGTGTGCAAATAGAACATGCGTCAATTACTGTGTTTATGCAATATATAGGACTGCGACACTTCATATTTAAAATCCCTACTTTCCCAATAATGCCCAAGTGTGGCTTTGATACAGTAGATAATTACATCAGCTGCCACCTCCATTGAAGTAATGTGACATCAGTATCACAGAGGCCTTGATACATTTCCACTGTCTGTCATTCTATAGTTTGTATGTTGGGGTAAAGATGGATGGCCTCAGTCTCTCAGTAAGCCACGTGTTCTGTGAGAGTCAGTGTCTTAAGTTTAGAGAACAAACTGTGCCGGCTGAACTCTCTAAGGTCAACCTGTCTGTCCACTCAATGCTTTTGGCTCACAGTTGCACAACACTGTTCCTAGCAGCAGCTCATTATAAATAGCTCCATGTCTCTCTGCCTCTCAATATGAACTGGCCACCGGCCTTGTGCTGCATGTGTGGCAGACATATTCATAGAGTAACTGGCAAATAATAATAATAATAATAATTTAAGCTCATTTACTGCATTTCTTTACAAGAAAAACATTTTTTAAGTTCTATTTGGAGAACGGCAAAAACAAGCCGGAAAGACCCCAGCCATTATCACCTTGGCCGCTGTAGGTTCATTCACTTCAGTCGATCTACAAACACATGGCCTATTAACTATACAATTGTAATGTTATACCTCTGAAAGGGGGGAGTTATGAGAAAGATTCACACTGACACATATGACATTTGTAGAACTGTATTGTTTGCATTTTGATTGCAGATGTTCATATTATGTTCGTATTAAAACATATCATATTTTTTTAAAGTTCCTAACTTGTTTGATAAGATTAGTACAGATTTTCTCATGTGAATGGGGCCCCGACCACAAATTTGGTAACCACTGTACTAATCTCTCTCTCTGCTTGCTTCCTCTCTGTCTTGTCTCCTCTGCTTCCTCCTGCATGCATTGCAGCTTCGAACACACCGACTGTGTCATTGCGTTTTGGTACACCAGAAGTACATTCATTTCCAATGGAACGCTGCGTTTGCCTTGCAGCATTGCGTTGCAGAGGCAGTTGCAGTGCGTTCTGTGTGGTGCATATGTTGGATTTATCGAACGAATGCGTCAAACTGTATGCGTAAACGGGTTGACAGAAATGGTAGCAGAAGGTGAATCTTGAACTTTTGTTGCGCACATATCTAGATGATGTTGCATATTATTTTGCGCAATGACACAGTCGGTGTGTTCAAAGTCTGCAACGCAATGCTGCAAGGCAAAACACTGTCTGTCTCAGTACCCACTGGGCACACATTAGTTGAATCAATGTTATTTCCATGTCATTTCAATAAATTACGTTGAACCAACGTCGAATTGGGTATAGCCTACTCTCTGTAAAGCAAAGTTATTATGAGAACATAGTAGCGTATTTTTTGCTAGTGCTGAGGTAGTCTCCGTTAGCTTCTTACTTCATCCTTCTAGCTGGCTAAGTAATACTAGCCAGAGCCGTTCAACGTTACAGCAGTAGAAGTCGCTGCCGGCAGCTAGCCACCTGACTGGCTGACATGGGCTATCTATAAACGACTATTTGCCAGTTGTCCACTCACTCTCCGAGAGTCGGTTTTTGTTGGTTTGGGGGATGTCTGTAGATATTGGAGGAGTCGCGCGACGGTTTTAAAATTCATTTTGTCCGGCATCTTGCAAACACACTGTCAGAAGCGTCTTTAGTTGCGTACTTGAGCCATCTGCGAGTTGGTGTAGTTCGTTTCACGTCTCAGGCCCGCGGAGTGAGCCGTTTGATAGAGTGGTGAATGTGCTGCTAAAATGGCAAATCTGGGGGACGCAGGCTAACATAAAATAACAAACCGCTGTTCATGATTCCACTCATTCGCAAAGAGGCAGGCGCGATTAGAACTCAGATCAAGAATATACGTTTTGTGATTAACACTGGGAGCAATATTTCAATGTTTTTTTAAACCCTTATTTTACTACGTAAGTTGACGGAGAATACATTCTCATTTACAGCAACGACCTCGGGAATAGTTACATGGGGATGAATGAGCCAATTGGTAGCTGGGGATAATTAGGTGGCCATGATAGCCAGATTGGGAATTTAGCCAGGACACCAGGGTTAACACCCTTACGATAAGTGCCATGGGATCTTTAGTGACCACAGAGAGTCAGGACACCTGTTTAACGTCCCATCTGAAAGACGGCACCCTACACAGGGCAATGTACCCAATCACTGCCCTGAGGCAATATTTTGTTTTAGACCAGAGGAAAGAGTGCCTCCTACTGGCCCTTCCACACCACTTCCATCAGCATCAAGGACTGACCAGGACCAACCCTGCTTAGCTTCAGAAGCAAGCCAGAAGTGGGATGCAGGGTGGTAAGCAGCTGGCTAAATGTTGACCAGTTCTAAATTGTGTATGTATACAGTACCAGTCAAAAGTTTGGACACACCTACTCATTCAAGGGTCTTTCTTTATTTGTACTATTTTCTACATTGTAGAATAATAGTGAAGACATCAAAAATATGGAATCGTGTAGTAACCAAAAAAGGGTTAAATAAATCAAAATATATTTTATATTTGAGATTCTTCAAAGTAGCCACCCTTTGCCTTGATGACAGCTTTGTACACTCTTGGCATTCTCTCATCCAGCTTCATGAGGAATGCTTTTCCAACAGTCTTGACGGAGTTCCCACATATGCTGAGCACTTGTTGGCTGCTTTTTTTGGGTTGAGGTTGGGTGATTGCGGAGGCCAGGTCATCTGATGCAGCACTCCATCACTCTCCTTCTTGGTAAAATAGCCCTTACACAGCCTGGAGGTGTGTTTTGGGTCATTGTCCTGTTGAAAAACAAATGATAGTCCCACTAAGCGCAAACCAGATGGGATGGCGTATCGCTGCAGAATGCTGTGGTAGCCATGCTGGTTAAGTGTGCCTTGAATTCTAAATAAATTACTGACAGTGTCACCAACAAAGCATCCACACACCATCACACCACCTCCTCCATGCTTCACCGGGGTAACCACACATGCAGAGATCATCCGTTCACCTACTCTGTCTCACAAAGACACGGCGGTTGGAACCAAAAATCTCACATTTCGACTCATCAGACCAAAGGACAGATTTCCACCAGTCTAATGTCCATTGCTTGTGCTTCTTGGCCCAAGCAAGTCTCTTCTTATTATTGGTGTCCTTTAGTAGTGGTTTCTTTGCAGCAATTCGACCATGAAGGCCTGATTCACGCAGTCTCCTCTGAACAGTTGATGTTGAGACGTGTCTATTACTTGAACTCTGTGAAGCATTTATTTGGGCTGCAATCTGAGGTGCAGTTAACTCTAATGAACTTATCCTCTGCAGCAGATGTAACTCTGGGTCTTCCTTTCCTGTGGTGGTCCTCATGAGAGCTAGTTTCATCATAGCGCTTGATGGTTTTTGCGACTGCATTTGAAGAAACTTTCAAAGTTTCTAGATTGACTGACCTTCATGTCTTCAAGTAATGATGGACTGTTGTTTCTCTTTGCTTATTTGAGCTGTTCTTGCCATAATATGGACTTGGTCTTTTACCAAATAGGGCTATCTTCTGTATACCACCTCTACCTTGTCACAACACAACTGATTGGCTCAAACGCATTAAGAAGGAAATAAATTCCACAAATTAACTTTTAACAAGGCACACCTGTTAATTGAAATGCATTCCAGGTGACTACCTAATGAAGCTCGTTGAGAGAATGCCAAGAGTGTGCAAATCTGTCATCAAGGCAAAGGGTGGCTACTTTGAAGAATCTCAAATATAAAATATATTTTGATTTGTTTAACACTTTTGGTTACTACATGATTCCATATGTGTTATTTCATAGTTGTGATGTCTTCACTATTATTCTACAATGTAGAAAATAGTAAAAAGAAAAGAAAAACCCTTGAATGAGTAGGTGTGTCCAAAGTTTTGACTGGTACTGTATAGTTACTTGTTTTCTAATTAAAAAACATTACAGAGTTCCGGACCTCGGTGTCCTCATATATACTTATGGCCATGTTCTAGGACTAATACAAACCTCCGTCAGTGGTTTGTCACAAACCTGTCACAAACTTCCAGGCAGATGTGGAAAGCTCCAAGAATGCAGGTGTTTCTGAGACAGACACTTTGAAAGTTCCAACTGAAATGCATGAGAGGTCTGTTGATATAATCTTGTCTTACAACCTCCGTCAAATGAACACAGCACAAGTATTGGTCTGCTAACAGTCACCAGTTTATTGACCCAATGCTTTTCCACAGGTAGGGAGAATGCATGTGAGAAGACCTCCTACATGTTCCTGCGTAAGGAGCTTGCGGTGCGGGGGGCCAACACCATGAAGGAAATCAACCTGTTACCCCGCGATCTGCGTATCCAGCCGTCTATCAAACTGGTGCACAGCTGGTGAGAACCTCTGTCTGTCCCTCTGTTCTGATTCAGGGGTGACTGTAAGCACAGTATTCTGGGATGCGTGGTGACATCCGTCTGTGTGTACGCCAGGGTATGACAGTGTGCTGTGGTCTTTGTGTTTCAGGTACATACAGAGCTTTGAAGAGCTGCTGGACTATGAACAAAGGGGTCCAGAGGACAGCCGCACCTTAAACGAGTGAGTTGACATGTACACAGTCGCACCATTTACCAACCACATCTTCAGACAGCACTGAGACTTCACTGAGACTTCAGACAGCACTGAGACTTCAGACAGCACTGAGACTTCTGAGAGTCCTCACACCATATTTCTCTGTAACAGCTTTCTAGACACCCTGGTCAAAATCCGTAACAGGCACAATGAAGTGGTCCCCACCATGGCCCAGGGTGTCATAGAGTACAAGCAGAAGTTTGGCTTTGACCCTTTTATCAGCAGCAACGTTCAGTACTTCCTGGATCGCTTTTACACCAACAGGATATCCTTCCGCATGCTCATCAACCAGCACAGTAAGTGACATCACCAGCCAATACACATATTTATATAATTTATGTGTGTCAGATGTTGTCTAAAAATAGTACATGTGTATGATTTGGATCTTATAGTGGATATTGATGACGATCTTGATCAGGTGAGACTTTGTTTCAGCACTCCTTTTTGGTGATGACAGAACCACCTCCCATCCCAAGCACATAGGAAGTATTGATCCTACCTGCAATGTCAATGAGGTGGTGAAAGGTGAGCAGAATTCCACTGATCCTAATGCTTAACAAATAGCAACTTTGAGTCAGACTGCATCAGGGAAACATCAACTTATTCAAGCTGTATTCAATAAAGACTACAGTGCATCCGGAAAGTATTCAGACCCCTTTACATTTTCCACATTTTGTTACGTTACAGCCTTATTCTAAAATGGATTTAAAAAAAAAAAATCCTCATCAATCAACGCACAATAACCCATGATGACAAAGCGAAAAAAACAGGTTTATTAAAAATAAAAAACAGAAATACCTTATGTATGTAAGTATTCAGACCCTTTGCTATGAGACTGGACTCCACCTGTGGTAAATAAAATTGATTGGACATGATTTGGAAAGGCACACACCTGTCTATATAAGGTCTCTCAGTTGACAGTGCATGTCAGAGCAAAAACCAAGCCATGAGGTCGAAGGAATTGTCTGTAGAGCTCCGAGACAGGATTGTGTTGAGGCACAGATCTGTGGAAGGGTACCAACACATTTCTGTAGCATTGAAGGTCCCCAAGAACACAATGGCCTCCATCATTCTTAAATGGAAGAAGTTTGGAACCACTAAGATTCTTCATAGAGCTGGCCGCCCGGCCAAACTGAGCAATCGGGGTAGAAGGGCCTTGGTCAAGGAGGGGACCAAGAACTCGATGGTCACTCTGACAGAGCTCCAGAGTTCCTCTGTGGAGATGGGAGAACCTTCCAGAAGGACAACCATCTCTGCAGCACTCCACCAATCAGGCCTTTATGGTAGAGTGGCCAGACGGAAGCCACTCCTCAGTAAAAGGCACATGACAGCCCACTTGGAGTTTGCCAAAAGGCACCTAAAGGACTCTCAGACCATGAGAAACAAGATTCTCTGGTCTGAGGCATGGTGGTGCCAACATCATGCTGTGGGGATGTTATTCAGCGGCAGGGACTGGGAGACTAGTCAGGATCGAGAGAAAGATGAATGGAGCAAAGTACAGAGAGATCCTTGATGAAAACCTGCTCCAGAGCGCTCAGGACCTCAGACTGGGGGCGAAGGTTCACCTTCCAACAGGACAATTTCCCTAAGCACGCAGCCAAGACAACGCATGAGTAGCTGTGGGACAAGTCTCTAAATGTCCTTGAGTGGCCCAGCCAGAGCCCGGACTTGAACCGGATCGAACATCTCTGGAGAGACCTGAAAATAGCTGTGCAGCAACACTTCCCATCAAACCTTACAGAGCTTGAGTGGATCTGCAGAGAAGAATGGGAGCAACTCCCCAAATACAGGTGTGCCAAGCTTGTAGCGTCATACCCAAGAAGACTCGAGACTGTAATCGCTGCCAAAGGTGATTCAACAAAGTACTGAGTAAAGGGTCTGAATACTTATGTAAATGTTATATTTCCATTTTTTATTTTTTATAAATTGGAAGAAATATCAAAAAACCTGCTTTTGCTTTGTCATTATGGGGTATTGTGTGTGGATTGATGAGAGGGGGGAAACAATTAAATCAATTTTAGAATAAGGCTGTAATGTAACAAAATGTGGAAAAAGTCAAGAGGTCTGAATACTTTCCGAATGAAGAGTTTATTTCCACGCTATATCCACACATTTTTCACATTTGTGTTTTTTCATCAGAAATTATTGCTTTTGGGTGGAACTCCAAAACATTTTCAATAAAGGACAAATAGACGTCACCTCAGTTCACCTTTTTATTTTCGTCCGGGCAAGCTAACGCATTCTGGCAGTTATGCCTTCATCAGAACATCAAGAGATGTGCCAAAGCCATTGTTTTCTATGCAGGTGCCTAGGTGATAATTACAATTGCCCACATCTGTGTGGTGGTGGTGCATAGCGATACTCAAAACATTAGTCAACCAACAATTGTTACAATATACTGTATATACAAATACACAGATCAGCAGAATAAACTCGACAAATAGCTTTTAGATATCATGATGACATTTAGGAAATTTGAGGTATTTTAGCGCAATTAATTACTTCCTAGTACACAATAAAGCTTTGGGGTATGAAAAATAGACATCATAATAGAAAGATTGTGATTGAATGTTGGAAAATATAGCCTACAAATGACAGCACAGCAATATAGTCTACGAGAATAGTCTGAATGAGAAATCATTGTTTAGACCAAGAGGATGCATGGTGTTTAGTCTATCAATCCAAAACATCTCGTTGTGAGAGCATTTTAGGGACCTTGCCACCTCTGATGGATGTGACCTGTTGCAGGCTCACAAAGCGCAAAGAAGACGGTGGGCCATGTTTGGCTTCTAAGTAGTGTTTTACCATAACATATTCGATATTGCCGGTGCTGATCCCTGTTTTGTGTTCAGATATTCTTATTTTAAAATATCTTTCTGTTTGGCCCACATAGGCTTTACCACACGGTCACTTAAGCATATACACAATGTTGGTAGAGTTACAATTGATGAACTGTCTCTGGTAGAACTTTCGGCCAGTTAAGAGGGTGTGTGAAGTATTTACTGTTTACCGTGTTGTTACATTGAGCACATCTTCCACACTTATAGTTCCCTTGTAGCGATAACCAGTTTGAATGGTCAGGCTTTTGGAAACAATGGACCAGCATGATCGTGATCCCTGATCGTGCGTGCCCGTCTGTATGAGAACAGAGAGGGATTTTCCGACAGGCTCTGTTTGTAGAATAGACCAGTGTTTTAGGTTTGCACACCGGTGGGGATATTGGTTTTGAGATGTCACAGATTATTACTATTGAAGTGGAGGACACCTTCATGTGTGTGTAAAATATTACTGTTCTCAGATGTTTTTATTTATAGATTTGAGATATGTATGAAAATGTGTTTTTTTGTAAAATGCTATACAGTTGAAGTCGGAGGTTTACATGCACTTAGGTTGGAGTCATTAAAACTTGTTTTTCAACCACTCCACAAATGTTGTTAACAAACTATAGTTTTGGCAAGTCGGTTAGGACATCTACTTTGTGCATGACACAAGTAATTTTTCCAACAATTGTTTACAGACAGATTATTTCACTTATAATTCACTGTATCACAATTCCAGTGGGTCAGAAGTTTACATACATTAAGTTGACGGTGCCTTTAAACAGCTTGGAAAATTCCAGAAAATGATGTCATGGCTTTAGAAGCTTCTGATAGGCTAATTGACATCATTTGAGTCAATTGGAGGTGTACCTGTGGATGTATTTCAAGGCCTGCCTTCAAACGCAGTGCCTCTTTGCTTGACATCATGGGAAAATCCAAAGAAATCAGCCAAGACCTCAGAAAAATTTTTTTTGACCTCCACAAGTCTGGTTCATCCTTGGGAGCAATTTCCAAACGCCTGAAGGTACCACGTTCATCTGTACAAACAATAGTACGCAAGTATAAACACCATGGGACCACGCAGCCATCATACCGCTCAGGAAGGAGACGCGTTCTGTCTCCTAGAGATGAATGTACTTTGGTGCGAAAAGTGCAAATCAATACCAGAACGACAGCAAAGGACCTTGTGAAGATGCTGGAGGAAACAGGTACAAAAGTATCTATATCCACAGAAAAACGAGTCCTATATCGACATAACCTGAAAGGTCGCTCAGCAAGGAAGAAGCCACTGGTCCAAAACCGCCATAAAAAAGCCAGACTACGGTTTGCAACTGCACATGGGGACAAAGATCGTACTTTTTGGAGAAATGTCCTCTGGTCTGGTGAAACAAAAATAGAACTGTTGGGCCATAATGACCATCGTTATGTTTGGAGGAAAAAGGGGGCACTTGCAAGCCGAAGAACACCATCCCAACCGTGAAGCACGGGGGTGGCAGCATCATGCTGTGGGGGTGCTTTGCTGCAGGAGGGACTGGTACACTTCACAAAATAGATGGCATCATGAAGAAGGAAAATTATGTGGATATATTGAAGCAACATCTCAAGACATTAGTCAGGAAGTTAAAGCTTGGTCGCAAATGGGTCTTCCAAATGGACAATGACCCCAAGCATACTGGCCATCACAAAGCCCTGACCTCAATCCTATTGAAAATTTGTGGGCAGAACTGAAAAAGCGTGTGCGAGCAAGGAGGCCTACAAACCTGATTCAGTTACACCAGCTCTGTCAGGAGGAATGGGCCAACATTCACCCAACTTATTGTGGGAAGCTTATGGAAGGCTACCCGACACGTTTGACCCAAGTTAAACAATTTAAAGGCAATGCTACCAAATACGAATTCAGTGTACGTAAACTTTTGACCCACTGGGAATATGATGAAAGAAATAAAAGCTTAAATAAATCATTCTCTCTACTATTATTCTGACATTTCACATTCTTAAAATAAAGTGGTGATCCTAATTGACCTAAGACAGGGAATTTTTACTAGGATTAAATGTCAGGAATTGTGAAAAACCTGAGTTTAAATTTATTTGGCTAAGGTGTATGTAAACTTCCGACTTCAACTGTATATCCATTGTTTAGCTAGAATGGAATGTTCATATCCTGTATATTTTACTGTGGAATGTGGTTGTCTCTTAAGATGAATGCTTTAACTGTAAGTCGCTCTGGATAAGAGCATCTGCTAAATGACAAAAATGTCAAATGTAAATGTTTTACATACAGATCTCATATTACTGTATTGAATTATTATTATTATTATTATATATTTTTTTAATACCGATATCACAAATGCATAATTTGTACATTTCTTTATATATATTTATTTTGTTATTTGTCACATTTGACTGTGTAAAACCTAGCAGTACTACTTTTATCTCTGAGAGCGAGGCGGATATTTGGTCAAAGTTGAACACAATGCCACATACTATTAATCCTCTGTGTTTCTGTGCTGCTGTCTTTTGCAGATGCCTATGAGACCGCTAAGATGCTCTGTGAGAAGTACTACATGATTGCCCCTGAGCTGAAGATAGAAGAGTACAATTGTATGTTTAATTGTAATTAAATACACTGAGCCACCTGTGTATGCATTATAAAAGATGAACAGATATGTATGCATTTATAAGCTGTTGTACGGAGCCATTAGCTTATATGAAGGCTTGTAGCATGTCTAGAATGCAATATTGGTAGGATAGAAGGCACTGGTGCTTAGATTGTAAACGTCTGAGTATGCACTAAGATCTTGGTTAGGATGTGGCAGGTTTATTGGCTGTAATGGAAAAAGTTATCTGGAATGGAAAGTTGGCCTCTTCTCAGAGTTTCCCATTGGCTCCTGTCTGAACCTGCAAATGTAAGCAGAGGAGATGCAGCAGAGCCAATTAATATCTATTTTGTGTGATATTACATGAAACATGACTACTGTAATGATATGTGAATAGAGAACGATTGATAAATATTGATTGCCTTTATTTTACCATTAACATACTGTACATGTCATTTTTCTCAGCCAAGGCCCCTTCGAAGACTATCCAGGTGGATTATGTTCCATCTCACCTGTTCCATATGCTGTTTGAGCTCTTCAAGGTGACTGGCATTTATGTTGTACTGAAAGAAAGCTTCTCTAGGCTATCAATTAACTGGTCCTAATTTGTAATGTATTTGTGAAGTCCTTCATCATTGGCTGTATCATGTTCTATTTATATGTTCCAACTGAGTTATGTGTATTCATTAATGTTTCTTGAATGACTGTGTAGAATTCGATGCGGGCCACGGTGGAGCACCATGAGAACAGTACTGCTGGACTCCCCCCAGTGAAGGCCATGGTGACGCTGGGAAAGGAAGACCTCTCTATCAAGGTCTGTTACTGGCACGGACACTGCTCTGGTGTTTTTAGATGACCTCATCATGGCCTATATAAAGGTTCTCAGTCACCCCTGTCCTCTCCCCTCAGATCATTGACAGAGGAGGGGGCGTGCCCCTCAGGAAGATTGACAAGCTCTTTAGCTACATGTACTCCACCGCGCCCACCCCGAGCCTGGAACCAGGAAATGGAACTCAGGCTGCACCACTGGTAACACATCACAACGGGTGTATAGAGAAATGTTTTGTTTACATGCAAGCGTCATGTTCAAGGGATGCACGCACATCCCGGCACCAAAAAGCTCTGTAGCAGAATAGCTAACACTGATGTTGGGACCTTGACAAACTTAAGAGTGAGTGAGTGATGACCATGAAAACACACCAGACTGATGGCTATAGCTATCTATGTTCAACAAATATATTATTCTTCTGGCTTTATCTAACTCTATTTGTGATATTTTACCTTGCTTTGCTGGCTTACTAGCTTCTTGGTAATCAATCCTCTGATGACAGCAATGTTATAGACGATAACCATCTGATTACGTGTTTGTTAACAAGCACAAGCTGCATTTGAAGTTGCATGTTATCGTATCTTTGTAGTATGAACCACTCTTTCTTCTCCGTCAGGCTGGCTTTGGATATGGTCTCCCCATTTCTAGACTTTATGCACGCTACTTCCAAGGAGACCTGAACCTTTACTCCATGGAGGGGGTGGGTACAGACACTGTCATCTATCTAAAGGTGCGTTAGGGACTTGCGTTTAGTTAAGTAACATGTTGTCATTATGAGCTGGCTGTGGTTTCATATTTGTTTCTCTCTGACCTCCAGGCTCTGTCCAGCGAGTCCTTTGAGCGTCTCCCCGTCTTCAACAAGTCAGCGTGGAGACACTACCAGACTGGCCCTGAGGCAGATGACTGGAGCAACCCTAGCAGCGACCCACGTGATGCAGCCAAGTACAAGGTCAAATAACTCTTTTGAGTCTGGCCCTCAGGCAACGCTGCATGCCATAGGTCTTGTCCAGTCACATGGCAAACAGATTAAGTTACCGTCCACTCCTACAGTTAAGCACAGAACTAAAGCACAGCACTGACTGAAATATTGTCTAAACAGGTAACATATTTATTTCCAGTGAATATCACATCAGGTATGTAAATCCAAAACACAGTTTTAAACCAGACCATCTTTATTTCCTTGTTTGCTGGTATGTTATGATTGACCACGGTTTCCATGGTAGCAGATTGCGATTGGTGACCTCCTACGTCAGATAGCATGACTGTTATTAGATCTAATTAGTGTCACGTGAGAGTGACACCAACTGTCGGGAAATAATGTACTTTTTCCCTTAATGCAAATAATGACCTAGCATAACAGTATACTGTGTGAAACAAGAATATTAGTTTATCATTTTATGGCAGTGTGCAATGGTTTTCAATAGATAAACTCAGTCGGCATTTTCCCAGCATTTTCCCAGCTCAGAAAAAGGGATTAGGTTAGTATGTACAGTGGGGGAAAAAAGTATTTAGTCAGCCACCAATTGTGCAAGTTCTCCCACTTAAAAAGATGAGAGAGGCCTGTAATTTTCATCATAGGTACACGTCAACTATGACAGACAAAATGAGAAAAAAATATCCAGAAAATCACATTGTAGGATTTTTAATGAATTTATTTGCAAATTATGGTGGAAAATAAGTATTTGGTCAATAACAAAAGTTTCTCAATACTTTGTTATATACCCTTTGTTGGCAATGACACAGGTCAAACGTTTTCTGTAAGTCTTCACAAGGTTTTCACACACTGTTGCTGGTATTTTGGCCCATTCCTCCATGCAGATCTCCTCTAGAGCAGTGATGTTTTGGGGCTGTCGCTGGGCAACACGGACTTTCAACTCCCTCCAAAGATTTTCTATGGGGTTGAGATCTGGAGACTGGCTAGGCTACTCCAGGACCTTGAAATGCTTCTTACGAAGCCACTCCTTCGTTGCCCGGGCGGTGTGTTTGGGATCATTGTCATGCTGAAAGACCCAGCCACGTTTCATCTTCAATGCCCTTGCTGATGGTAGGAGGTTTTCACTCAAAATCTCACGATACATGGCCCCATTCATTCTTTCCTTTACACGGATCAGTCATCCTGGTCCCTTTGCAGAAAAACAGCCCCAAACCATGATGTTTCCACCCCCATGCTTCACAGTACGTATGGTGTTCTTTGGATGCAACTCAGCATTCTTTGTCCTCCAAACACGACGAGTTGAGTTTTTACCAAAAAGTTCTATTTTGGTTTCATCTGACCATATGACATTCTCCCAATCCTCTTCTGTATCATCCAAATGCACTCTAGCAAACTTCAGACGGGCCTGGACATGTACTGGCTTAAGCAGGGGGACACGTCTGGCACTGCAGGATTTGGGTCCCTGGCGGCGTAGTGTGTTACTGATGGTAGGCTTTGTTACTTTGGTCCCAGCTCTCTGCAGGTCATTCACTAGGTCCCCCTGTGTGGTTCTGGGATTTTTGCTCACCGTTCTTGTGATCATTTTGACCCCATGGGGTGAGATCTTGCGTGGAGCCCCAGATCGAGGGAGATTATCAATGGTCTTGTATGTCTTCCATTTCCTAATAATTGCTCCCACAGTTGATTTCTTCAAACCAAGCTGCTTACCTATTGCAGATTCAGTCTTCCCAGCCTGGTGCAGGTCTACAATTTTGTTTCTGGTGTCCTTTGACAGCTCTTTGGTCTTGGCCATAGTGGAGTTTGGAGTGTGACTGTTTGAGGTTGTGGACAGGTGTCTTTTATACTGATAACAAGTTCAAACAGGTGCCATTAATACAGGTAACGAGTGGAGGACAGAGGAGCCTCTTAAAGAAGAAGTTACAGGTCTGTGAGAGCCAGAAATCTTGCTTGTTTGTAGGTGACCAAATACTTATTTTCCACCATAATTTGCAAATAAATTCATTAAAAATCCTACAATGTGATTTTCTGGATTTTTTTCTCTCAATTTGTCTGTCATAGTTGACGTGTACCTATGATGAAAATTACAGGCCTCTCTCATCTTTTTAAGTGGGAGAACTTGCACAATTGGTGGCTGACTAAATACTTTTTTCCCCCCACTGTATGTGTTTGTGACATGTGACATGAAATGTTACTCAGGATGGTATTTAAATTCATGATAATGCAATATGGTACTGTAAGTTTATAAGAGATGATTATCACTTTGGAAGCTTAAGAAATACATGGAGCAATATCTAAACAAGTTGAGACATATCTTACTTTAGATTGCTTAAAAAAAAACATTTCTTAGAAAAAGGCCTCAAATGAAATTGATATTTTAGTGGGTCAATAGTTATTATTGCATGACAAAATACTCTCAGAAATGATTGTTTTGTATTTCATATTTCATAGAAACAATGTATTATTTAAAAAAGAAAATGTCCAAAATGTTTTTTTGTACTGCATATCATAGACAACTGAACGCACATTTGAGCATTTCACTAAGTATTTGTAAAGAAAAATAAAGCCTGGTTGATGCAGTGAAATAGTGGTATTATTTTTATGTATTTGTGTGGTACAGGAATCAGAAGTGAGAATGGAGTGAGTCAACTAATTGAGATACCACAGTGCATTCAGTTACCTTAACAACATACACAATCAAATAGCACAAATATGGCAGACTGTGGGCGGCATCTTGCACTAAGTAACCGTGGACACTGTGTGTTTGTGTTTTGGGAGTGACAGTGCCGTCTCTACTCCTCGTCGTCATCCCCCTCACTCGAGCTGCTGAGGGAGGTTAAGGGACGAGCAGAGGCACCCTTGAGAGAGGAAGGGGAGGTGGGTGAGGACGGAGGGGAACGGGGAGAACGGGATGTGGGAGAGGAGGGGGGCGATGGGGAGCGCCCTCTGGTGGGACTGCTACTGGGGGAGCCACGGGGCGAGGCAACGGGCGATGCGTAGGGTGACAGAGCCTGGAGCATGCGCCCACTCTGCTCCTGGATCACATGCTGCTCGGAGAGAGAGAGGGAGCGAGAAAGAGAGAGAGACAGAGAGAGACGGAGAAAGGGAGCATTGTGTTTTTTTTATTGTTTGTCCAACTGAGTGTTGCTTTTCCTAAACTACTTGTTAATATTGTGTGGTCACTTGCTTAGAGGAATGAGATCAATACTAACCATCTTCTGCTATTGACCGTAAACGCTTCCTACTATAGTATCTATTGTGGGCTAAATGTAAACTTACCCACGCTCCATCTGGACCAAACAACTCCAGGAAATTCCCAATGAACTCCCGTGACTTCTCCTCCCACTTGTGGATGAGGTCATGGCTCTTCTCCTCCACCTTGAACACAAAGTGCTTGGACTTCTCCTCCACTGTCTTCACCGTCTCCTTCATACGATCCACCTGGTTCTGCAGACGGATTTTCTTCTCCTGCAGAATAAATCAAATCAAATTGTATTGGTCACATGCGCCGAATACAACAGGTGTAGACTTTACTGTGAAATGCTTAATTAAGAGCCCTTTCCCAACAGTGCAGAGTTAAAAAGTAAGACAAATATTTGCTAAATAAAAAAGGAAATAGTAACACAATAAAATAACAATAATGAGGCTATATACAAAGAGTACCAGTACAGAGTCAATGAGCAGGGGTACCAGGTAGTTGAGGTAATTGAGGTAATACTGTATGTACATGTGGCTAAGGGTAAACGTGACTAGGCAATCAGGATATATAATAAACAGAGTAGCAGCAGCGTTTGTGAAGCGTGAAAGTATGTATATGTGTGAGTGTGTGGCTTCAATATGCATGAATGTGTGTGTGTGTGTTGGAGTGTCAGTTTAGTATGTGTGAGTGTGTGGCTAGAGTCTAGTGAGTGTGCATAGAGTCAGTGCAAATAATAAAGATTACAAATAAAATTCTAAAGTCAATGTAAATAGCCTGGGTGGCCTTTTGATGAACTATTCAGCAGTCTTATGGCTTGGGGGTTGAAGCTGTTCAGAAACCTTTGGTCCCAGACTTGGCGCTCCGGTACCGCTTGCCGTGCGGGAGCAGAGAGAACAGTCTATGACAAGTCATGTGGTTGGCAATAAGGCATCAACTAAAGGTGGTCTTGTGTTTATCAACCACAACCACCAATACTGAAACACCCATTTCACTTCCTCAAAGACAAACTATTGTAACATATGGTTATTCCAACTTAATTAATTGTTCTAAGTTAATTAGGTGATGTCATTCATACCCTGATGAAGCTAACGTTGAGGTCACTGGCTGTGTAGCCTCTCTGCAGGTTGCGTCGGACATAGAGGTCGTAGTCTCTCACTATCCTGGTGATGAGGTCGGATGTAGAGATGCCGTCTGTCCTCTGTGTGGCCACAAACATCCCTGAGACCCAACAGAGAGAACACAGCTCAGCCAAGATGACACAGGGAAGGGAATAGATAGTAGGTAGCTCAGCAAACACACACAGACACAATCTCAAATGGTTCATTTCTGTTCCAGAGCAGATCTGTTTACCTGCTTCCTTGATGTGTTTGTAGACGTCCTCTGATCCTGCAGAGGTGTATGGGATATCGTCATGGGCCACAAAGTCAATCTGGTGAAATCCCAGAATAGCACTAAAATGATTTTATGTGGAAAAAAGGGACATGGGCTATGTACATCTGTATCGGATTTTAGGACTGATCAAATCAAATGCCTTTTACATCAGCAGAAGCCCAGCCTAAAACCCCAAACAGCAAGCAGTGCAGATGGTTTGTAATACTGACTGGTGTACTGTATATGGCCCTTCTCCAGAAGTGCTGACCTTATGTTTCTTCAAGAACTCAGGGCTGAGGGTCCAGGGAGCGTCCCGTACCACCTCATCCACATAGCGACAGTGTATCAGGGCTTCGTAGCGCTCAGACTCTGTCATCACCGTGTAGCCCTTATACTTGTGTGTGAGTTCATCACTGCAGACTGCAAGGACAGACACACAATGATATACTCTCTGTGTGTGGTTTGTGTACATGCTTGTTTGTACAGTCTGTCCTTGGGTGTTTTGAAAGGCACTTGAAATTCAAAAGGTGTTATTTACCTCCCACTATGAGATGTGTGTTGGGGAACAGGTTCTTGGCTTGCATCAGAGCGCGTGCGTGTCCAGAGTGGAAGAGATCAAAGATCCCATCAGCATAGACTCGCACTGGCCGGATTGCTACATGAAAAGAAAAACAATCATTGTATCTATGTCTCGCTGCGTTCTCCTTGTCTCACCTCTCACTTTCACATCCCCCTCTCTCTCGACTGCCCCTTATCTCTTCTCTTCCACTGCCCATCCTTCAATATTCCCAGTGAGGAGTGATAAAACTGGTGGTGAAACTGACCTATGATCAGTCTGACTGGTCTGTGATTGGTCTGACCTGTGGAGACCAGTAATGATGACTGACCTGGCGTGCCTCTCTTGGCCTGGGCGATGGTCATCTTTTCATGAGGAACCTCTGACTCATATCCTGTTTTCTTGGCAAATAATGCTGGCTCCCTCAGAGTCTGAGATGGGACAGAAAGAGTTAACTGACCTCCTGGGAGGGGATATCGGTACATAAATGATTTGGGGATAATAGATACTCTATAAGTAAAGTATTTTAAATGTTTACATTTATGGAAATCATCAGGGCTGTGATAAGCCTTTGGACATGTAAGGGATTTCTGGCTTCATTAGTGGTTATCTCTGCATGTGAGGGATGTAGCTCAGTTGGTAGAGCATGGCGTTTGCAATGCCAGGATTGTGGGTTCGATTCCCACGGGGGGACAGTATGGAAAAATAAATAAAAAATGCACTCACTAACTGTAAGTCGCTCTGGATAAGAGCGTCTACTAAAATGTAAATGTAGTGGATGTGTACATGGTTGCTAGGAATTATCTGTAGAGTTGTCAATATACATTGAACCCTGAACTGTTTGACATCTGCCCGTGACTTAAGAATAGACTTCAATCCCTGTGGAAGAAAAAGTTATAATTGAAGGTAGAGATCAATCTACCATTCAAAGAGCTATACCATAATGTTTTAACATTTACAGTGACAGTATCATAACATTTATTGAGGAATCATTTGTAGCTGCCTATGTTATACAATTTCCTGCCTATGTTATACAATTTCCTGCCTATGTTATACAATTTCCTGCCTATGTTATACAATTTCCTGCCAATGTTATACAATTTCCTGCCTATGTTATACAATTTCCTGCCAATGTTATACAATTTCCTGCCTATGTTATACCATTTCCTGCCTATGTTATACAATTTCCTGCCTATGTTATACAATTTCCTGCCTATGTTATACAATTTCCTGCCAATGTTATACAATTTCCTGCCTATGTTATACCATGTTCTGCCTATGTTATACAATTTCCTGCCTATGTTATACCATTTCCTGCCTATGTTATACAATTTCCTGCCTATGTTATACAATACACTGGTGAACTGAGTAAGGTGTAGCCTACCTTTAACACATGCAAGTACACTCCCATACTGTACACAGACACACTAAAGCACACAATAATATAATATTACACAAGACTAATTTCCAGAGCAACATAATTATTGACTGTTGTTGGCTACACTAGGCTATAGTATGTTTATTTATTAGTAATGATAGACTTAAATATAGACTTGTAGAAAATGTAACATTTACTGAGTCAGCAATGCTGGCTGCATATAAGGTTTGTCATTGAGCATGAAGTACTGAAAAACAGGCTCGAAATGTGTGTCAGTAGTCTGTCTGACAATAATTAACCTCAGACCTGGCAGAAGGTAGACATGATATGCTCATTTTCTTTATATTAACCGTTTGATAAGCCTCCTATAGGTAGTCTGACTCACCTTGCGGGGTCCCCCCCTGCGTTGCTGTTGGGGCTGCTGTGGTCCACTGTTGGCTCTGGAGCCACGTCTCCTTCCCACCATGCTGGATGTTCTGTTGCCTTGTTTACCTGTCAACTGGCGTCTCGTCCGCTTGCTCGTACTCCAACCCTCTCAGTGCTGCACTCCTGCAATCTATGAGGGAGTTTTAAAGTTTGCATGTTGCTGGCTGGTCTGACCCCGGTGACAAGAAAATGTAATGTGCAAAGTTCAAGCCAAAGAGTAGTCGATACTTTAGGCTGCATATCTATTATCAGCTCTGTAGAGGAAATGGGGTGGATCAGGGGTTCCCCATGTAGGCCTAAACAGACATTTACAATATGACTACCCTTTTATTTTTTGATCTAGGCCTAGCTTATAAATTATATGTAAATGTACTCATGCTGTTGTGAGCTTTCTTAAATGTGTAAAGTTATAAGAAGCCTTATTATTGGCTTGTCTGCTGGAAATTGATGTTCAACTTGGTCTCATGGAATAGTAGGATTTTATTTTTAAAGCGATATTTCCCTGTTTCATGAATAGAAACTGCTCCCAAAAATTATTTGACTGGGGCAACCTTTGGACCCAAACATAGTAGTGGGACAAGTTGTTCCAGTGGGTCATGAGGCAGCTTAAAGTTGCCTATCTATGGACTCCACTGATTATGCAATGTTTACTGAAAGCTCAATCAATCAAGCAATGTCATTAATGGCCCACATGACACACCTGTGATCGTAAATCCGCTTTATCAAGATTCCCAAAGCACTCCATGGACATTGACACTTTGCCCTTATGCCTGAATCAGCCCATGGACATTTGCACTATAACATAAGACTGTGTTATCCTACTGAGCTATAGTCTAGGCCTTCACTTACAAAAATACCCATGACAAATTTGCAGTTTACAGTGGGGGTAAAAAGTATTTAGTCAGCCACCAATTGTGCAAGTTCTCCCACTTAAAAAGATGAGAGAGGCCTGTAATTTTCATCATAGGTACACGTCAACTATGACAGACAAAATTAGAAGAAAAAAAACCAGAAAATCACATTGTAGGATTTTTTATGAATTTATTTGCAAATTATGGTGGAAAATAAGTATTTGGTCAATAACAAAAGTTTCTCAATACTTTGTTATATACCCTTTGTTGGCAATGACACAGGTCAAACGTTTTCTGTAAGTCTTCACAAGGTTTTCACACACTGTTGCTGGTATTTTGGCCCATTCCTCCATGCAGATCTCCTCTAGAGCAGTGATGTTTTGGGGCTGTCGCTGGGCAACACAGACTTTCAACTCCCTCCAAAGATTTTCTATGGGGTTGAGATCTGGAGACTGGCTAGGCCACTCCAGGACCTTGAAATGCTTCTTACGAAGCCACTCCTTCGTTGCCCGGGTGGTGTGTTTGGGATCATTGTCATGCTGAAAGACCCAGCCACGTTTCATCTTCAATGCCCTTGCTGATGGAAGGAGGTTTTCACTCAAAATCTCACGATACATGGCCCCATTCATTCTTTCCTTTACACGGATCAGTCGTCCTGGTCCCTTTGCAGAAAAACAGCCCCAAAGCATGATGTTTCCACCCCCATGCTTCACAGTAGGTATGGTGTTCTTTGGATGCAACTCAGCATTCTTTGTCCTCCAAACACGACGAGTTGAGTTTTTACCAAAAAGTTATATTTTGGTTTCATCTGACCATATAACATTCTCCCAATCCTCTTCTGGATCATCCAAATGCACTCTAGCAAACTTCAGACGGGCCTGGACATGTACTGGCTTAACCAGCTCTCTGCAGGTCATTCACTAGGTCCCCCCGTGTGGTTCTGGGATTTTTGCTCACCGTTCTTGTGATCATTTTGACCCCATGGGGTGAGATCTTGCGTGGAGCCCCAGATCGAGGGAGATTATCAGTGGTCTTGTATGTCTTCCATTTCCTAATAATTGCTCCCACAGTTGATTTCTTCAAACCAAGCTGCTTACCTATTGCAGATTCAGTCTTCCCAGCCTGGTGCAGGTCTACAATTTTGTTTCTGGTGTCCTTTGACAGCTATTTGGTCTTGGCCATAGTGGAGGTTGGAGTGTGACTGTTTGAGGTTGTGGACAGGTGTCTTTAATACTGATAACATGTTCAAACAGGTGCCATTAATACAGGTAACGAGTGGAGGACAGAGGAGCCTCTTAAAGAAGAAGTTACAGGTCTGTGAGAGCCAGAAATCTTGCTTGTTTGTAGGTGACCAAATACTATATTTTCCACCATAATTTGCAAATAAATTCATTAAAAATCCTACAATGTGATTTTCTGGAGAAAAAAATTCTCAATTTGTCTGTCATAGTTGACATGTACCTATGATGAAAATTACAGGCCTCTCATCTTTTTAAGTGGGAGAACTTGCACAATTGGTGGCTGACTAAATACTTTTTTTCCCCACTGTACGTAAATATAAAAATACTGTTTAGCCTAAAAACATGGTTAAAACTATCATTTGGATATCATGGATGGTCAGTTCCTGCATCCATAGTGTAGCCTATGGATTTGAAAGTGGTTGCATTTCTCTAGCCCCATCCCTCAGCTTTTTACCGAAACTGTGGCGTAGAGGACACTTTGCTAATGTTTAAATTAAGGATTGCCGCTTTAAACACCTTTAATAGAGTAATAGTGTTATTATATGGTGTAATCCTCTAGTGAGTGAGTTACCTTCGTGCCATTACAGTTTTTTACAATCACTTTGGCACTAATTTCAGAACCTTGACGTCATTTTTCAAAACTCTAGACACAAAACGGTCATCACTTGTAACACAGGCTGTCCAATGTTCAAAACATTGCATTGTGCATTCATATCTTTAAAGAAATCTTGCACTTGCACAATCATTGGTTCAAAAAACAAATGTATTGTGACATACCAATGAAACGTTAATTTAGATCACCCACACACACGCAACCGATAGTTTCACTGTGTCATTGTTCGTACAATCATTAAATATTGTAGTACAAAATAGGTGATACATGTTTCATTATGGTACTACATGTAAATACATCCCTGTAAAAGTACTGCAGTAGTAGAGAGAATACTACAGACACAGTGGAATCATTGAACAAAATCTGAAATATATTGATGAAAAACAATACAGTACTGTAAAACATCAAATGCAGTGTAAAAAGCAAAACATATGAGTGATTACTGTACATTTTCATCAACTCTGTCTTGTGGATTTGGCCACAGGTTCTCATCTATATCACAATGGATGTTTTCATTAGCCAAACATCTTGGAAAAAACCTTCGGGCATGGCGAATCCAGACCTGACACTGGTCTGCCGTGATGTCATTGCATGCGTCATCCATAGCCTTGAGAAGAGTGACTTGTTCATGAGGGCGCCTATCATAAACCTTCCATCTCCATGTGGAGAAAAATTCCTCAATCGGGTTAAGGAAAGGAGTGTATGGGGGTAAATACAGGGTGGTAAATTATGCATGGGCCTGAAACCATGCTTGCACCATATGAGCATGGTGGAACCTGACACAATGACATAGGTCACGCCATCAGCTCTACAGACCTGATCGAGCTCATCAAGGAAGGTTACAAGGAGAGCTGCATTATATGATCCAATACGAGGTCTGCGTCCCACCACACCATCTTCTGATATAGCCACACACATGGTAATGTTGGCCCCACGTTGTCCAGGTACTTGGATGGTTGTCCGCTGGCCAATGAAATTCCGACCTCTCCTCCTTGTCTTGGCCAGGTTAAAGCCTGCCTCATCCAAATATATTAATTTGTGATGGTTGTCATCAGCATCCAGCTCCATCACCCTTTAAAAATACATTTTGGAAAGAGATTTACTTATTACTGTACAATGTAGAATTATTAGGGAATTTTATTACAACAGCCATCTTGAAACTGAACATACCTGAACATACTCAGTCCTCATTTGCTTCACTCTGTCTGCATTTCTTTCAAAAGGCACACGGTATAGTTGTTTTAAAGACACCTGGTGCCTTTTCAGCATGCGTGCAATAGTCGGCAAACTTATGGATTCCACAATGTTAAACATGTCTTCATTGTCCAAGATATGCTGGCGAATTTCTGTAAGGCGAATATCATTTCTGGCCCGAACCAAATCGACCACAGCCTGCTCTTGTTGGTCAGTCAGAATTTTGCCTCTGCCTCCCCTATTTGGCCTAGTCTCAATTCTACAGGGAACATTACAGTAAGAAGACACTTGGTCACATCACCTACTCTGTGATACACATTGGTATGCAGTCATTTGACAATTGAGAGTAGCATAATATTTAGTGCATGCTGACGACTTACCGGTTCTCATCGCGGAAAGTTCTGATTATTGAGGCCATGGTTGACCTTCTGAGGTTTGGTTGTATCATTGTAGCCGCCTCAGTCATTGTCATGCCATGATTAATGACATGGTCTACAACTATTGCTCGGACATTTTGTGGGCCTGAGCTCCATCATGCTGTAATACACATCATGACTTCATACTTTTCCTTGAGAGCTTGTAATTCAGTGTTTATGTGATGGATGATAAAATAACAGTTTCTGCAAAGTGCAGACCATATTATGTATCTGTCACAATTAAGCACACTATTGGCTGTGTTGAATTAAATGTGCCAGTTCCAAACGTAAATCTTGTCTTATTCCATTGGAGTTTTAGACCAGTGGAGGGCAGTAGAGTACTAGTTTATAGCGCTGCAAAACAAATGCATTTCCAAAATATTGTGCCAACTGACAATTGATAACATTGGAAAGACTGGTTGAATGTAGACTGGTTGAATGCTCATTGAGACTGGTTGAACATTCATTGAAAGTTGAAATCTTGAGATCTCAGAAAAGACATAATGATGGGTAATGAAATAAAGCAACTGGTAAGAGGTCCTGACCATTTGTTCTGGTCCCTGCTGCTGACATAACCGGGTTGTCAGTCAGTCTTGGGGACTGTGGGGGTGACGTCACACCAGGGAACACCTGTTCTGTCGGGGACGGTGGGGGGGCATGTGGTAATACCGTGAATAATCCTTTTATCTGCTCTATTGGGTTGGGGGGCCCTGAGAGGGAGGAATGGGGGGTGTCAAACAGCTGCGCGTGTCTCCTTGATTAATAGATGGCTTATGGGGGGACAGACAGTATTGGGGCTGTTGCGCTGGGATCAAATGGGACAAATCAAGTGCTATGGGCCTCATTATGTGACTCGGTTGGAACGCCACTGGTCATCCTCTGTTAGTTCAGTGTTCTCAGCAAAGCGTTCTGTGGTGTTATCAGATCAGATAAATGAACACTGTCCATTGTTTCCAGCTTTCCCAATTATCAACTTAGCACTCAAATCAACAAATTATGTTACCTTAACAGCCGGGCCATTTAGCCTGAAAGGATACCAAATCAAATGCTCTGCTTACTAAATACTGTGGCTATTAACCTTTTACTGCAGTGGGCTAAATCAGCGTCAGTCTTCTTTGAAACAAAAGTATACAACTCACACAAATGGTTATGGGCTTAAGAAAAAGAAGACACCTGTACCATGTCAGATATAGATATTTTGAATTTGCATCCCAATATTACACTTTATAGACATCACAGAAGACTGAACTATAACAAAACCATTTGACAGAGAAACAACGGATTTTCAGCTGTAAAAAAATAAAATAAATATGAATTATGAAATTATAACAAATATTAATAATATTCCAACCATGAGGCCACTAGGTCATTTGACTGCAGGAAACGGCTACTAGGATATATCTTAACCAATTAATAGCCTCTGTTCAAGGTTATCAAATGAACAATGAGATGATTGAATCGGCCCACTCCTCCACAGTGTCCCCTCAATATCCCATCCTGACATACAGTAGTCACGGAGAGGTAGTCACGACAGGACCTTTCTTGAGAAATGTGAAACTTCCAAACTAGACAGCACCCAGCCGCTCAGCTCTCAACGATGGTTCTCACATATCGGCCAGCCTTGTTCACGGTATGGCTTAATGGCTCCTGGGGAAGGGGATCTGTCCCTCGGGACCAATGTGTGATTGTAGTGAGGGAAATGTTGTTGAAGGAGATGCTAGGCTTCGGACAGACTATAGGCCACTGTGGCTTGTTGGTCATTTGACTGGCTGTCAGCTGGCTATCAGAGTGGCATTAGGTCTGTACCTCTGAGGATAGTTAGTATGGGTTATCCACTTCCAACCCTTAACTACATGAATCCTTTTTATTGTATGGTATAGTATAGAACGATTTATATGTGTTGAAGGAACGATGTGAAGACGGTAGGTTTTTTTGTGGCTATGTACTCATATGATGGTGGGCATCAGTGAGTGCACTGGTACCCACATTTTCTGTGCCATATGATTGTGGGCATTGGTGCGTGAATGGGTACCCACATTTCGTCATCAGTGATTGTGTAGTGTGGTGTAGTGCATCTGTATGTGTGTAGAAGTGATGTACATGTACTATTTGGCAACCAGAAGGCGCCCATATCTCAGAGAGAAAGCATTAGTTACATTACATGGCATTAGTAAAGGCTAGTTTGTAAAGCAACATTCTTCCGGTGTGTGTTTTAAAATGGGGAGAATTTAGGCTGTAGGGCAATAGGGTTGGCTCTAGCATATCTGGCTAGTGTTCCGACAGTGTTTGTCTTCTAAGAAGGCCTGGCGCCACACACACACGATCTGTGGCCTTGTGGAGTTTCTGAGTGGAGGTGGCAGGATGCCATGTCCCGGTACCTCTGAAGTATGCCCATAATGTTGGGCATGCAGGGCAGCAGATTATCAAAATGACCTGCTATTGTTACTCATGAACCAGATCTGTCCAGGGTGTTTAAAGCAAAGCGGGTCCCTTCTTTTATTAATGGTGGTGCCACTGGCTTCTTGGAAACAGGTTAAATGGTAGCCTACCATCTAAGTGAATTGAGTGGCCTCTTGGCAGGGTGGGGGCGTCGGCTGACGTGCAACAAGCACCTGCGCTGTTTGGAGGACGCTGCAGATGGAATTCCTTCTAAGAATGGCCAGGTCTTCCCCAGAACTGAATGGTTCCCCGATGACATGGCCTACTTCAAAAGGTTTGTTTAGTAAAGGCCAAGAATACAACACAAACAAGAATGAATATTGAGGCATTATGACCATGCTCCAATTTCTACTGCTTAGAAAAGGTTCCGTATGACACAACTAGCACCTTATAAGACAACCCTCTCTGACCCAGCAACACAAAGCTGTTGAACTAGCCCACTGCCGAATTAGATACGAGAGCCATCCATGAGCTCTCCCTGTGCTGCAGCACACAGCCAACACCACCTGTATGTACTTCACCAAGCCAGGCTCTATGTACCCTGATGTCTCCAGATAAAGTGATCAAGCATTGGGCTTTATCTGGTAGACTAGGTCTAGGACCCTGGTTGAGTGTAATCCCTCCAGGGTAATGTGGGTCAGTCATTTCTTCCCATAGATGGCAGTTTGGTGAGGCTTAATTGAGTTAAGTTACCGACTAGTGGCTCTGTGCCACTGGTTTGTGGAACACTGTGAGGAGTCTGATCCCTGGCCTCTTGGCCACAGGCCACCGGCTGCAGAGTTAAATTAGACCCATTATCTGCTCCGTGGATCCGCCTCGTGTGAAAATGTGGACCATGCCTGTGGCCGTAACTCACTCACCCAGGGCTGGGAGAGAAGGGTCTGCAGGGATAGAGCCAGGGGGTGGAGGAGAGATGATCTGAGTAAACATTCTCCCCAGCACATGCTCGTCTGCACTCCCAGATTATGTACTCTCAGTTGTCAGAACCACAAAACGTGTCCTTTGATTTTCCAGGAATAAGACATAATGGGAGAGGTGCATGCGTTGCATTGTGACAGCCTCCCACCCTCAGCCTTTTCCACCAGTATTCATTGGAAGGGGGGAGGACTGGAAAATCACGGTGCCAGTATGTATTTGACATCTCTGAGATACGGCACTGCTACAGAGGAATGGGGTCAGACTCATTAGGGATCAGGCTGTCGCTTAATGGAACGAAATAAAATGAATAGATTACTTTTATGGATTAAATAAAGTGTGATTTACAACTTGATTGTTGTCAGGTACGTATTTTATAGGTTGTAATTAAGAGTTATTGCAGGGATAGGATTAATGGGGGACAAACCTGGAGAGCAATACCTCTGTTGAACAGCACTGCATGTGAAATATAGACCGCAATTAAACAACTCTAAGACTTTATTTGCTTATGATAAGACTGAACAAAGCCTGGCGAATGGGGGTTTGGGGTGATCAATAATGTGGTTGTAAATGGCTGATGGTTATTGGATAGTGCTGGTGCTTGTATGGTATGAGGTGGATGTATAGGTTATTCCACATTGGTAGGTGATGGAGTGATTGCTGCGTGTGTTTCTGATGTGTTGGGGTATGCAACAGGCAGCGCCCGCATTGTCAAGATGTTTGTTCAGCGGATGACAGGCCAGGCCAGGGGAGGGGTATGTTTAGGATAGGGATGAGGTAGGTCTTGATTTACAGAGGTGTCAGGTCCAGAATGCTGCCCTCACAGGATTCTGAAGTGATTTCAGGCAGTTGTATTAAATAAGAGGTGGGATTTCTGGGGACTTAGTGGTGCAGAGCAGGGTGAGTCTCCGTTCCATTACCACATCACTGAGGCATGCGCCTCCCGGCCTGGTTAGTGACCTTCAGGTGACATCAGAGTGACAGAGCCATGCTCACAGAGGCTCAGCTGTAAAGGAGAGGGAGAGAGGGAGAGAAAGAGAGCATTTAAAATTGTCAAAAAACACACATTTCTTTCCACAGGGCCATGGGGTGAGACAGGGATGCAGCTTGAGCCCCAACTTCTTCAACATACAGTGCCTTCGGAAAGTATTCAGACCCCTTGACCTTTTCCACATTTTGTTACATTACAGCCTTGTTCTAAAATTGATTTTAAAAAATTATCTTCAGCAATCTACACACAATACCCCATAATGACAAAGCGAATGTATACAAAATAAATAAATACACTTATTTAGTATTCAGACCCTTTGCTATGAGACACAAAATTGTGGTCAGGTGCATCCTTTTTCCATTGATCATCCTTGAGATGTTTCTACAACTTGATTGGAGTCCACCTGTGGTAAATTCAATTGATTGGACATGATTTGGAAAGGCACACACCCGTCTATACAAGGTCCCACAGTTGACAGTGCATGTCAGAGCAAAAACCAAGCCATGAGGTTGAAGGAATTGTCTGTAGAGCTCCGAGACAGGATTGTTTCGAGGCACAGATCTGGGGAAGGGTACCAAAACATTTCTGCAGCATTGAAGGTCCCCAAGAACACAGTGGCCTCCATCATTCTTAAATTGAAGTAGTTTGGAACCACCAAGACTCTTCCTAGAGCTTGGCGTCAGACCAAACTGAGCAATCGGGGGAGAAGGGTCTTGGTCAGGGATGTGGCCAAGAACCCAATGGTCACTCTGACAGAGCTCTAGAGTTCCTCTGTGCAGATGGGAGAACCTTCCAGAAGGACAACCATCTCTGCAGAACTCCACCAATCAGGCCTTACATTTACGTCATTTAGCAGACGCTCTTATCCAGAGCGACTTACAGTTAGTGAGTACATAATTATTTTTTTTAAATTCATACTGGCCCCCGTGGGAATCGAACCCACAACCCTGGAGTTAAAAGCGCCATGCTCTACCAACTGAGCTACACGGGTAGAGTGGCCAGATGGAATCCACTCCTCAGTAAAAGGCACATGACAGCCTGCTTGGAGTTTGCCAAAAAGCACCTAAAGACTCTCAGACCATGAGAAACAAGATTCTCTGGTCTGATGAAACCAAGATTGAACTCTTTGGCCTGAATGCCATGCGTTACATCTGGAGGAAACCTGGCACCATCCCTATGGTGAAGCATGGTGGTGGCAGCATCATGCTGTGGGGATGTTTTTCAGCGGCAGGGACTGGGAGACTAGTCAGGATTGAGGCAAAGATGAACGGAGAGAAGTACAGAGATAGATCCTTGATGAAGACCTGCTCCAGAGCACTCAGGACCTCAGACTGGGGCGAAGGTTCACCTTCCAACAAGACAACGACCCTAAGCACACAGCCAAGACAACACAGGAGTGGCTTCGGGACAAGTCTCTCAATGTCCTTGAGTGGCCCAGCCAGGGCACAAGCACAAACAGACCCCACAGAGCCCCAGGACAGCAACAGCAACACAATTTGACCCAACCAAATCATGAGAAAACTAAAAGATAATTACTTGACACATTGGAAAAAATTTACCAACAAACTGAGCAAACTGGAATGCTATTTGGCCCTAAACAGAGTACACAGTGGCAGAATACCTGACCACTGTGACTGACCTAAAAATAAGGAAAGCTCTGACTATGTATAGTGAGCATTGCTATTGAGAGAGACTGCCGTAGGCAGACCTGGCTCTCAAGAGAAACAGGCTATGTTCACACTGCCCCAAAATGAGGTGGAAACTGAGCTGCACTTCCTAACCTCCTGCCAAATGTATGGCCATATTAGAGACACATATTTCCCTCAGATGACACAGACCCACAAAGAATTTGAAAACAAATCAAATTTTTGATAAACTCCCATATCTATTGGGTGAAATTCCACAGTGTGCCATCACAGCAGCAAGATTTGTGACCTGTCGCCACAAGAAAAGGGCAACCAGTGAAGAACAAACACCATTGTAAATACAACTCATATTTATGTTAATTTATTTCCCCTTATGTACTTTAACTATTTGCACATTGTTATAACACTGTACATAGCCATAATATGACTTTTGAAATGTCTCTCTTCCTTTGAAACATTTGTGAGTGTAATGTTTACTGTTCATTTTTGATTGTTTGTTTCACTTTTGTTTGTTATCTATTTCACTCCCATGCCAATAAAGCTCTTTGAATTATATGAGAGAGAGAGAGAGAGAGAGAGAGAGAAGGGGGAGAGAGAGATGACTAAAACACATCTCTATCCCCCTTAATGAATAAGCAGTGATGAGAGAGCAGTGAAGACTACAAGGCTACAGTTCCACTTGTCTAATTAGATTTCTCAGTGCTGTTCTCTGTGTTGAGTTTGTCACAGAGCTCATTAACCTTTGACCCCGAGGCCAGAGGGTGAGACAGTGTTTTGACAGGACTGACAGCTGATGGACTGGGAGTGGGGGGGGTCGGTGAAAGACAAGCACTTTGACCATGACCTAGGAATGCTCCCCAGGGTGGAGGTTGGTGGGGCTCGACTTTAAACGCATGCCAACTCACACATTCCAAGCCAATCAAAACATAGAATGGCATGATGTCACTATCTACACGTGTCACATAACCCTTGCAACTTTTTCATGTAGGAACACAAGCTCATACACAGACACCCCTCTTTGTGTTACTTCATTAAGAAGACAGACTGACCTCTTAATACTGGCCCTGGATGCAGAACTCACACGAGCTCTACCACAGGTTTCTACCATGAAGAAGACTTGCACTCTAGTCTTGCACTCACTCAATCTGTCACCCTGTTCAGACCACTCAAGGAGCACACAAGGAAATACCCTTCAAAACACAAAAATCCAATGAAGGAACTAAATAACATTGTCTCCAAAACAAGGGATTTTCAGATGCTTACATACTGAATGTTAACAGGGGTGGTATGGCCTTCCAACTATATACATTAAAGGGCTCTCTCTCTCTCTCTCTCTCTCTCTCTCTCTCTCTCTCTCTCTCTCTCTCTCTCTCTCTCTCTCTCTCTCTGTCTCTCTGTGTGTCTCTCTCTCTCTCTCTCTCTCTCTCTCTCTCTCTCTCTCTCTCTGTGTCTCTCTGTGTCTCTCTCTCTCTCTCTCTCTCTCTCTCTCTCTCTCTCTCTCTCTCTCTCTCTCTCTCTCTCTGTGTCTCTCTGTGTGTGTCTCTCTCTCTCTTTCTCTCATCCTCTCATTCACTCTCTATCTATATGTCTGTCCATCTGTCTGTCTGTCTGAATATCACCTCTTCCCAGCGCCATGTGACCATGCTAAGACGGTGTGGAGAGGCAGTAAACCATGAATGAGAGAGCTGTGTGGAGTATGTAGCCAAATGGTTTCTGTAGACAGGTAGTAAAATCAGGAGTAATCAGGAATAATAACTCACAGCTCTGCTGCGGTGGTCTCCTAGAACAGTGTTCAGTGACTGTGTTCGGAGGTGATAATAACGCTGCTAAGTCAGCCCACCACTTGGAACAGCAACAGTCCCACTGATCATTCAGTTCTGTTCATGACCCCAGACCACAGCCACTTATCACAAACTGAGTAGAGCACCGCCAGATCACTGTGCAGGCAGCAGACTGTCTGATGATCTCTGGTCATGTTTGCACAAAGTTGATAATGATTCATTTAGATTGGAGTCTTGCCTCGTTATTTATGGAGATTGTATTTTTGCAGTTGTTTTCCCTCTAATCTCTTTAAACTGAGACTCATGACCCCCCCCCCCTGCCATTATGACCATCCATTTCCTCTCGCCTAACCTCAGAATCCATGCTGACCTTGCGAGGAAGAGCGACAAGCAGAGCGAGAGGGCTGTTCTGTCATTAGATAAGACCCATCCTTCCTCTCTGCCCCTCCCTCCGCTTCCAAAAATGTGTCACCTCATAAAAGGGACCCATAAGCCGTTCTGTGGAGTCTCTCCAAGATGAGCGTCACACATAAATAGCTGTGCAGTGTCCTTGTCTCAGGTGGAGGGGCCGAGGGGTGAGTTAGGGGTGGGGCTTGGCCGATTGCTGTTGACAGGACGCAGAGCGGCCGCGTCTCCGTTTGCAGGCCCAAGATTAGCGCCCTTATTTCTGAACCACAAAACCATGTCACCCACCTGTCCACATCCCTCTGCTGCAGAGGTCACCCCCACCCCCACACACACATACACACACCATGACACATGCTAACACACACACACACACAGTACACATACTGTACGTAAATAAACTCACATTACACAGAAAAAATTACACAGAATCTTTACACACATGCTTATGATGTGCACCAAGAGTTACTCACCACACACTTAGTAAGCACATTACGTACATACACATACATACACTTTTCCACCTCTCCTACCATTTACGTACGTGTCATCACACGTATCATACAGTTGTCTTATTTGTCTTAGTTAGTGGCCCATTCTATGATTGTAACCAATAATCCTCTGATACATATACAGTGAGGGAAAAAAGTATTCGATCCCCTGCTGATTTTGTACATTTGCCCACTGACAAAGACATGATCAGTCTATAATTTTAATGGTCGGTTTATTTGAACAGTGAGAGACAGAATAACAACAAAAAAATCCAGAAAAACGCATGTCAAAAATGTTATGAATTGATTTGCATTTTAATGAGGGAAATAAGTATTTGACCCCTCTGCAAAACATGACTTAGTACTTGGTGTCAAAACCTTTGTTGGCAATCGCAGAGGTCAGACGTTTCTTGTAGTTGGCCACCAGGTTTGCACACATCTTAGGAGGGATTTTGTCCCACTCCTCTTTGCAGATCTTCTCCAAGTCATTAAGGTTTCGAGACTGACGTTTGGCAACTCGAACCTTCAGCTCCCTCCACAGATTTTATATGGGATTAAGGTCTGGAGACTGGCTAGGCCACTCCAGGACCTTAATGTGCTTCTTCTTGAGCCACTCCTTTGTTGCCTTGGCCGTGTGTTTTGGGTAATTGTCATGCCTGAATACCCATCCACGACCCATTTTCAATGCCCTGGCTGAGGGAAGGAGGTTCTCACCCAAGATTTGACGGTACATGGCCCTGTCCATCGTCCCTTTGATGCGGTGAAGTTGTCCTGTCCCCTTAGCAGAAAAACACCCCCAAAGCATAATGTTTCCACCTCCATGTTTGACGGTGGGGATGGTGTTCTTGGGGTCATAGGCAGCATTCCTCCTCCTCCAAACACGGCGAGTTGAGTTGATGCCAAAGAGCTCCATTTTGGTCTCATCTGACCACAGCACTTTCACCCAGTTCTCCTCTGAATCATTCAGATGTTCATTGGCAAACTTCAGACGGGCCTGTATATGTGCTTTCTTGAGCAGGGGGACCTTGCGGGCACTGCAGGATTTCAGTCCTTCACGGCATAGTGTGTTACCAAATGTTTTCTTGGTGACTATTTTCCCAGCTGCCTTGAGATCATTGACAAGATCCTCCCGTGTAGTTCTGGGCTGATTCCTCACCGTTCTCATGATCATTGCAACTCCACGAGGTGAGATCTTGCATGGAGCCCCAGGCCGAGGGAGATTGACAGTTATTTTGTGTTTCTTCCATTTGCGAATAATCGCACCAACTGTTGTCACCTTCTCACCAAGCTGCTTGGCGATGGTCTTGTAGCCCATTCCAGCCTTGTGTAGGTCTACAATCTTGTCCCTGACATCCTTGGAGAGCTCTTTGGTCTTGGCCATGGTGGAGAGTTTGGAATCTGATTGATTGATTGCTTCTGTGGACAGGTGTCTTTTATACAGGTAACAAGCTGAGATTAGGAGCACTCCCTTTAAGAGTGGGCTCCTAATCTCAGCTCGTTACCTGTATAAAAGACACCTGGGAGCCAGAAATCTTTCTGATTGAGAGGTGGTCAAATACTTATTTCCCTAATTAAAATGCAAATCAATTTATAACATTTTTGACATGCGTTTTTCTGGATTTTTTGGTTGTTATTCTGTCTCTCACTGTTCAAATAAACCTACCATTAAAATTATAGACTGATAATTTCTTTGTCAGTGGGCAAACGTACAAAATCAGCAGGGGATCAAAAACTTTTTTCCCTCACTGTATAACTGCATAGTCGTATTGCTGCCCACACGTTATAGTGGTCAAATGGTGCAGTCCAAAATTAAGCTACGTGAAGTTATCTTACAGTTGGAGTTCCCATCATCATAAGTCTCTCTCTCTCTCACTCTCTCTCGGTCTCTCTCTCTTCTCCCTTTCTTCCTCATATCTCCCTGTGTGTCTATCTCAGTCTCTCTCACTTATTGCAGCTGTTGGGGTAGAGAGGGGACCCTGTCTGCCACACAAGCGTCTCCTGATTAGCAGTCATTAGTGGTTATTATGACTCCTCCTGTGTGTGGATCTGAAGTCCCATTTAAATGCTGTTTATAACCCTCTCACTCAATTATCCTCCATTTAAAGGAAATCATAGTGGCTTACTCTGATGCAGAGTGTTGAATTACTGAATAAATTTGCTAATTAAATGTGTTTTTCTTGAGGTTGTCATGAATCTTGGCAGCAAGTCTCTCTCAGCAGCTGTTAGAGTTCGCCACAGTGCACACCATTTCTCAGTTTCACGCAGATACAGAGAAGTTGGAAAGTTGAGTGTGTATGTGTGTGTGTACTGTTCAAGCCCCTCATGGATAACTCAACAAAAATGCTATTGTTTTAACCCCACTGCGACACAAAACCCAAACTGCACCATCTGTCACACCACCACTTTAGCACAGGCCCATTACCCGTTCATAGAGATTGATGTGTAAACATTTTGGAATTCCTCCATCCAATTAAGAGAGCCGTTTGCAAAACAGTGGATTGGGTTTCCTCTGCACTAACAGCACTGATAATGAAGACAGCTCTAAATGTCCACTAATTAGCCAGGGAAATAGAGGCATCTGGGAGATAAACGCAGTAGCCCACTGAACTTGGTCTGGCACACAACGGAACACGTCACTGATCTAGAGGATTACACAACACTCATAAAAGGCTGTCAAATCATGCTCAGGGCCAGGACTTTTTCATGACCACGTGACCTGACCCATGGGATCTAACCAGGAAAAACTCCTGACCCCTAAGTCTCCCGAGTGGCGCAGTGGTCTAAGGCACTGCATCGCAGTGCTAGCTGTGCCACTAGAGATCCTGGTTCAAATCCAGGCTCTGTCGTAGCCGGCCGCGACCGGGAGACCCATGTGGCGGCGTGCAATTGGCCCAGGGTAGGGGAGGGAATGGCTGGCAGGGATGTAGCTCAGTTGATAGAGCATGGCGTTTGCAACGCCAGGGTTGTGGGTTCGATTCCCACAGGGGGTATGAAAAAAAAAAAATAATCATGTATGCACTAACTGTAAGTCGCTCTGGATAAGAGCGTCTGCTAAATGACTAAAATGTACTTAAAGAATATCCAGGAATCGACAAGGAAGAATAATGAAGCTCTCATCATAATGAAGCTCTCAGCATCTCATTTCCCGTTACATGGACGACAGTAATACATACAGTACGAGTCAAAAGTTTTAGAACACCTACTCATTCCAGGGTTTTTCTTTCTTTTTTACTATTTTCTACGTTGTAGAATAATAGTGAAGACATCAAAACTATGAAATAACACATATGGAATCATGTAGTAACAAATCAAGTGTTAAACAAATCAAAATATTATTTTAAATTTGAGATTCTTCAAAGTAGCCACCCTTTGCCTTGATGACAGCTTTGCACACTCTTGGCATTCTCTCAACCAGCTTCATGAGGTAGTCACCTGGAATGCCTTTCAATTAACAGGTGTGCCTTCTTAAAAGTAAATTTGTGGAATTTCTTTCCTTCTTAATGCGTTTGAGCCAATCAGTTGTGTTGTGACAAGGTAGGGGTGGTATACAGAAGACAGCCCTATTTGGTCAAAGACCAAGTCCATATTATGGCAAGAACAGCTCAAATAAGCAAAGAGAAACGACAGTCCATCATTACTTTAAGACATGAAGGTCAGTCAATCCTGAACATTTCAAGAACTTTGAACGTTTCTTCAAGTGCAATTGCAAAAACCATCAAGCGCTATGATGAAACTGGCTCTCATGAGGACCGCCACAGTAATGGAAGACCCAGAGTTACCTCTGCTGCAGAGGATAAGTTCATTAGAGTTAACTGCACCTCAGATTGCAGGCCAAATAAATGCTTCACTTATTTCAAGTACAGACACATCTCAACATCAACTGTTCAGAGGAGACTGCATGAATCAGACCTTCATGGTCGAATTGCTGCAAAGAAACCACTACTAAAGGACACCAATAAGAAGAAGAGACTTGCTTGGGCCAAGAAGCACGAGCAATGGACATTAGACTGGTGGAAATCTGTCCGTTGGTCTGATGAGTCCAAATTTGAGATTTTTGGTTCCAACCGCCGTGTCTTTGTGAGACGCAGAGTAGGTGAACAGATGATCTCCGCAAGTGTGGTTCCCAACGTGAAGCATGGAGGAGGAGTGATGGTGTGGGGATGCTTTGCTGGTGATACTGTCAGTGATTTATTTAGAATTCAAGGCACACTTAACTAGCATGGCTACCACAGCATTCTGCAGCGATACGCCATCCCATCTGGTTTGCGCTTAGTGGGACTATCATTTGTTTTTCAACAGGACAATGACCCAACACACCTCCAGGCTGTGTAAGGGCTATTTTACCAAGAAGGAGAGTGATGGAGTGCTGCATCAGATGACCTGGCCTCCACAATCACCCGACCTCAACCCAATTGAGATGGTTTGGGATGAGTTGGAACGCAGAGTGAAGGAAAAGCAGCCAACAAGTGCTCAGCATATGTGGGAACTCCTTCAAGACTGTTGGAAAAGCATTCCAGGTGAAGCTGGTTGAGAGAATGCCAAGAGTGTGCAAAGCTGTCATCAAGGCAAAGGGTGGCTACTTTGAAGAATATCAAATATCAAATATATTTTGATTTGTTTAACACTTTTTTGTTAATACATGATTCCATATGTGTTATTTTATAGTTTTGATGTCTTTACTATTATTCTACTATGTAGGAAATAGTAAAAAATTAAGAAAAACCCTTGAATGAGTAGTTGTGTCCAAACTTTTGACTGGTACTGTATATTCATATATTCAGAGACAGATATCCCCTATGTATGAGACCTGTTTGCATTGTTGTCTGTAGATGGTGCTATTAATAAGCAATAGTTTACTTGGTGGGGTCTTGCACTGTAAAGGGGTTACTGTGAATTTGACTGTAGCTTACAGGCAGCTTGGTGGTAAGTAAAATAATGTATTTCATATTGCAGTACACCTGCTGTAATATGAATATGGTATCAAAGCAAGTACTGTGTTTTATACACAGTACAATACTGTAAAATTGACTGTATTATACTGTAAAAAACTAAATGCTACCGTATGCATGGATGAATGAATTACATTTATTGAGGGGAGGGGTTTGTATTTCACAGTATTTTACTGTAATTACGTGGGATTGGTGCAAGCAGGTTGGCTGCTAAGTGTTTACACATTACAGTATATTTATCTTCTAGAGGCCTTAACAAAGGCTTTCAAAATGGCAGCGACTACAGGGCAAAATGCTTAACCATTTAAGGTTTAAGACTTTCTGCCACTTCAATCTGTTCGCTACACATTTTTAGTTGATGGGGCACTTTAACCACATAGGAGTAAAATTGGTACAGCATTCTCACTCACGGGCGCAACAAATCTTACAAGGCATGCCTCAAAATATGTTAATGAGCCAGAAACAACAATACCATGCACCAACTAGTGGTCAAAAGGTTTTTGGCGCTCTAAAGATACAGTATGGTACTGTATTCTGTGGGGTGGAATTACAGTGCCATTCAAAATACAGTAATTTTCCCACAATGTACCATAATTTACAGAATGCTGCAGTAAAACGTTTCAACGTTTTTTTACTGTGGATAATTCCTAAAATTACCATATAAATTACAGTTTTCCGTTACAGTGTGTCACATAGCACCCTGTAATTCCATCTACCCCTGCACTTTAAGTACAGTATTTTTTTAAATAAAAGATACACTTGCTGCATAATCCAATGTCTATTAATACATCCATTATTACTTTGTTCACAATAACAAGAGTACACATTATAGGGACGCGAGAGGATGCTCATGGCATCGCCTTGAGCATTGAAATTATCAATGTTTAGCCCACTATTTGGTAAAGCACCCTTAATAAGAGTCTAGTTTGAACAAATACATTGTGGAAAACAGAAAAAACACCTTAGAAACCTAGTTCCTAACCCAGGCCTCACCTGTCTTAACCCCTCCCAAGCCATTATTGTTAGTAATGAGTGGAGCCCCCAGTCCCCACCCCTGTAATAAAGAATTCCTCTTAGCAATAGAAGACTGGACAAATACAGTGGGGCAGTTTGTCTTTTAGTAGATGGAGGAAAGTAAAGATGGGGGGGGTTGAAGCTAACATGGCTACAGATAAGAAATTGGTGTTGTTTGTTGAGAGTCCTGTCCAAACAGAGGCATTAATCAAGACAAGAGATGAAGAGTCTCGGACACCTCGCTACTGTTCTCATTAGCAGGCTTACATTCTCAGGGGGCAAAAGCAAATATACATTTACACATTCACTCCCCAGTCTGGCCCAGCGTCGCTAGCAGAAATAACAGTGTGGCACAAAGACCTAGTAGGCTATTTACCCCGCTTTAATGGAGGTTGCCATGGCGCTTCACAAATTATTGCAATTACGCTCACCATGCAGGTCGCCCATGGTAACCAGCTGGTGGAAGGGTAGGATGGGGGGTGGACTTGAGAGGAGGGAAAGTTATCATCTGTGATAAACAATAGGTTAAATTTCTGAATAGAAAGCCCTTGATAAACAGAAAATGTAAAAGAGGGCTTATTTGGTGTCTTTTCTTTGCGCTAACTCCTCATCGCTTAGAGCCAAGGTGGGAGACAGCCGTTTACAGCTGCACAAAAGACTACCAAGGGAGTGAGAGAGATATAGAGAAAAGAGCAACAAGAGACTTTGTAGGTTGGTTGCTTTAAATGCTGAGCCCATGAAGTGTCTGTGTTCATCACATTAGAAATTGACTGGTATAATTATGAAATTGGGAGAGCTTTATATCCTTGGAATGAGCTGTCAGCTGCTGAAATGTATTTATTTATTTTCCCCACCTCTCTGACATCTTAATTTCTCCCCATAATAACTGACTAAATAACAGAGGCTGCATTGCTGTCATATGGCATCTCTGCATTTAAGTGTTGCCTTTATAGTAGCCATGAAGAATTTCCACAACAACAAAAAACTATGTCAAATGTATAATATACTCACAGCCTGAAACTTACAAAGGTAGAGCTGAGTAACCGTTTTCTAGAAGAAGGACATGTGAGTCCATTGTAGGTAGTGGGATTGTAGCTGGTGGTCAGATATCCGATACACTATAGGTGATGACCCAGGTCAAATGAATGGCAGCGAAACCTGTTAGATTGTCTGGGAGTTGATGGGATCATCATTAGATACGATCAAGAGATTCATTCCTCATTTCATTTCATTCACATGGCATGGCACTGACTTCTCCTCCACTGAGTAATTTGCCTCATCAGATTTTCAAAAAAGGACAAATATTGCTCAGATCAATTTGTGTTTCTTCCGCTGGTTAACCATGAATGGTGCATGCTGCTGCACACATACCTGGCTAGGAATAGTGATTCATTAGTGCGGTGGTGTGTGGTCATACCAGTGTGACTTTAGCTCATTTCGCCAGGGGAAAGGCAGGTGCCAATTAAGTCTAAGTAGGAACTAAGTAAAGGTACCTCTATACATGCACTTCTGTTATGAAGGAAAGTAAATTAACCCCCCATCACAGTACAAACAACCCCCCGCCTGCCCTGCCCACTATCATGATGGACCAAAATTGCTCAAAGTAGACAGGATTGATTCGCTGGTTCCTACTGATTTTGAGAGAAACCTCTGGTTTTATAATGATTCTATTCAAGCTGTTACAATGGATGCTGATTTGCGCTAGATAGTTGAGCGAGAGAGAGGGAGGGAGGGGAGAGAGAGGGGGAGAGCGAGCGAGAGAGCGAGAGAGAGAGAGAGAGAGAGAGAGAGAGAGAGAGAGAGAGAGAGAGAGAGAGAGAGAGAGAGAGAGAGAGAGAGAGAGAGAGAGAGGAGAGAGAGAGAGAGAGAGAGAGAGAGAGAGAGAGAGAGAGAGAGAGAGAGAGAGAGAGAGAGAGAGAGAGAGAGAGAGAGAGAGAGAGAGAGAGAGAGAGAGAGAGAGAGAGAGAGAGAGAGAGAGAGAGAGAGAGAGAGAGAGAGAGAGAGAGAGAGAGAGAGAGAGAGAGAGAGAGAGAGAGAGAGAGAGAGGGGAGAGAGAGAGAGAGAGAGAGAGAGAGAGAGAGAGAGAGAGAGAGAGAGAGAGAGAGAGAGAGACTGACTGACTGATTTGGGGTCTGGTTATGGGGTCGTTGAGCTGCATGTTTGTCCAAGAGGGCTGGGGTTTTGTCCAAGAGGGCTAGGGTTTTGTCCAAGAGGGCTGGGGTTTTGTCCAAGAGGGCTAGGGTTTTGTCCAAGAGGGCTGGGGTTTTGTCCAAGAGGGCTGGGGTTTTGTCCAAGAGGGCTGGGGTTTTGTCCAAGAGGGCTGGGGTTTTGTCCAAGAGGGCTGGGGTTTTGTCCAAGAGGGCTGGGGTTTTACGGACAATGACTTTCCACCTCTTTTTTGTTATTGCTCTCCCTCCTACATCTCCCCCTCTTTCATCTCCCCCTCACTTTTCCCTTTTCTTCCTCAGTTGTACATTCAGGCGTCCATTACAGTTTCCTTTTTTCTCCCACAAATTACAGCATGTTATTTCTCCCACAAATTACAGCAATAGCAGGTATCTCTCTTTGATACTTTTTAAAGGGGAGCAATCAGGGATAATTGAGTGCCTTTCAAATGGAGCCCAGAACATTCACTCCATTTCAAAGACCATCCATTTATTGCCTAATCGCTCTTAAAGCACTGAATTTCTGGAACACAAATTCATGTCATAATTTCGCATAGGTTTATTTAGGAATCACAGTCTTTTGAGCAAGGATAATTGAAATCAAATCCCTTTCATGAGAGCTGACATTTCTACATTTCCCAATTGAAATTAATTTCAAAAATTTAGCATGAATATCTTCAAATTGCAGACAATTATACCTTTCAATGGGAACAAATTATGCGCAACAAAAGGTGGAGACATCAACTGGTGCTTCAGTTAAATGTCTTTGTTTCCTACAGTGTTTGCCTTGTAAAGATTTACATATTGACTCAGGAGGTGACCCTGCTCTGTGGATTGCTTTCCATTCTCGTTTTTGTCCATCAAATTAACTCAAATTGGCTCTTCTTGTTAAGCTTCATCAAATCTGTTTAGGATTTTATTTTCTCAACGGCAGCTGCAGACATAACTGTTGAAGTCTATACAATGGAAGTTGCAGGAACAGAATCATACTGCTTGAGCAACAAGCTCTCACAGTCTCAGTGCAGAATTAGACATTCATCCACATTCTCCAAACATCAAATTTCGAAGTTGCTCCAAACGTCAAACTTCGAAGTGTTTTTGTTGCTCCTGCTACTCTGTATCATTCCATTTCTCCAAATGTCAAATTTTGGAGTTAAGGGTTAAGTTTAGGCACTGATTCCGAATGGTTAAGGTAAGGGTTAAGGTTTGGGATAGGGTTAAAATAAAGAAATTAAAACCAGTGTCCTCGACTGGGATCAAACACGCAACCTTCCGATCTAGAGCACACAACACCCTAGCAATACCTAAGCCTACTTGATGGCAATAGCGCTCACTCTTGCCCCCTAGTGGCCGGTTTTGAAGGCATTTTCCTCAGGACATGGATAGATGTCCCATTTCAATGTCAATCCTGAACAACCTGGCTGGTTTGAGCTCCTGAACGACCTGGCTGGCTTGAGCTCCTTAACGACCTGGCTGGCTTGAGCTCCTTAACGACCTGGCTGGCTTGAGCTCCTGAACGACCTGGCTGGTTTGAGCTCCTGAACGACCTAGCTGGTTTGAGCTCCTGAATGACCTGGCTGGCTTGAGCTCCTGAACGACCTGGCTGGCTTGAGCTCCTGAACGACCTGGCTGGCTTGAGCTCCTGAACGACCTGGCTAGCTTGAGCTCCTGAACGACCTGGCTAGCTTGAGCTCCTGAACGACCTGGCTAGCTTGAGCTCCTGAACGACCTGGCTAGCTTGAGCTCCTGAACGGCCTGGCTAGCTTGAGCTCCTGAACAACCTGGCTGGTTTGAGCTCCTGAACAACCTGGCTGGTTTGAGCTCCTGAACGACCTGGCTGGTTTGAGCTCTAATCATTTGCTTAACTGTTAATTTTAGGTGTAGTAAAGCGTTCTGTTTGCTATTAGACTGGACACCAATGTGGACTGAATCATTTCAGGTATTGGACAGTAGTTTTAAGGTGTGTTTTTTCCCTGGTGACCATTGTGTTGGTCAACAGTTCACTAAAACATGGATGTGATGGTGGAATAGGTGGAATAGAGTCAATGCATGCATGTGTGTGTGGGGGGGGGGTTGTGGTCAAAGGAGGGGGAGCATTGGATTGCTCTGATAAAGAAGTAATTTCACAGATGGTTTAGTCCAGCGTTGCTCAGGCTGAAAAATCTGCAACTCTGTGGTGAAATAGCTTTTAGCCTTACAACAAAATAAATCAACAAAGAGGAGTCATGGGGTGTCATATTGTGTGTGTGTGTGTGTGTGTGCGTACTTGGTTGGAGATGGAGGTATATATATTATAGTGCATTGTGCATTGCTGAATTGACAGGCTAAAGTGCATGGGTCAACAGTTGCCAAGCCAAACGAAAGTATTGAGAGCAATTAAAACCATTCACATATATTCTTAATTCCCCCCTAAGTGTTATTCATGCGAGGATTGCATGGCTTCTATGGTGACACACAGTGGCGCAGGCCCAATAATGACAATTAACAGAAAGAATAATGGCTAATCAAATTGACAGTCACTACTCATCAGCTTCACACACAATGCCTTATCAAAACAAACTATTATGAAGGAGGTAATTTCTCCACTTTTCTCCATTGCTCATGTGTATGACCGGAACAACAGTGGCAGGTGTTGAGTTGGGTTAGGGCAATTAGTGACGGATTTACAAACAAAACAAAAGGTTTCCACAGCTCTGATCCCTTCTCTCACAGATAGCACAGGGAACAGCACAGGATACCGCGCCTTGCTAAAATATTCATCCCCCTTGGCGTTTTTCCTATTTTGTTGCATTACAACCTGTAATTTAAATTGATTTTTATTTTAAATTTCATGTAATGGACATACACAAAATAGTCCAAATTGGTGAAGTGAAATGAAAAAAATAACTTGTTTCAAAAAATTCTAAAGAATAAATAACGGAAAAGTGGTGTGTGCATATGAATTCACCCCCTTTGCTATGAAGCCCCTAAATAAGATCTGGTGAAACCAATTACCTTCAGAAGTCACATAATTAGTTAAATAAAGTCCACCTGTGTGCAATCTAAGTGTCACATGATCTGTCACATGATCTCAGTATATATACACCTGTTCTGAAAGGCCCCAGAGTCTGCAGCACCACTAAGCAAGGGGCACCACCAAGCAAGCGACACCATGAAGACCAAGGAGCTCTCCAAACAGGTCAGGGACAAAGTTGTGGAGAAGTACAGATCAGGATTGGGTTATAAAAAATATCCTAAACTTTGAACATCCCACGGAGCACCATTAAATCCATTATAAAAAAATTGAAAGAATATGGCACCACAACAAACCTGCCAAGAGAGGGCCGCCCACCAAAACTCACAGACCAGGCAAGGAGGGCATTAATCAGAGAGGCAACAAAGAGACCAAAGATAACCCTGAAGGAGCTGCAAAGCTCCACAGCGGAGATTGTAGTATCTGTCCATAGGACCACTTTAAGCCGTACACTCCACAGAGCTGGGCTTTACGGAAGAGTGGCCAGAAAGAAAGTCATTGCTTAAGAAAAAAATAAGCAAACACGTTTGTTGTTCGCCAAAAGCCATGTGGGAGACTCCCCAAACATATTGAAGAAGGTACTCTGGTCAGATGAGACTAAAATTGAGCTTTTTGCCCATCAAGGAAAACGCTATGTGTGGCACAAACCCAACACCTCTCATCACCCCGAGAACACCATCCCCACAGTGAAGCATGGTGGTGGAAGCATCATGCTGTGGGGCTGTTTTTCATCGGCAGGGACTGGGAAACTGGGGGGGGGGGGGATAGTTATGCACGCTCAAGTTCTCTTTTTTTTGTCTTATTTCTTGTTTGTTTCACAATAAAACATATTTTGCATCTTCAAAGTGGTAGGCATGTTGTGTAAATCAAATGATACAAACCCCCAGAAAATCAATTTTAATTCTAGGTTGTAAGGCAACATAATAGGAAAAATGCCAAGGGGGGTGAATACTTCTGCAAGCCACTGTACATCTCTGCTCCTCTGTCACACCCTGGCTCTGGGACTCTATTTGTTGAGCCAGGGTGTGTTTATTCTATGTGTTATATTTCTATGTTGGGGGTTCTAGTTTGTCTATTTCTATGTTGGCCTGAGTGACTCCCAATCAGAGGCAACGAGTGTCAGCTGTTGGCTGGTTGTCTCTGATTGGGAGCCATATTTATACTGTCTGTTTTCCCTTTGTGTTTGTGGGTTTTTGTTCCGTGTTCGGTCATTGTCACCGTGGACTTCACGAGTCGTTTCTTGTTTTGTATCTTGTTTACGCTTTAACTAATTAAAGTATGTTTGTTCATCACGCTGCGCCTTGGTCTCTCCCTGACGATCGTGACCCACCATACCAGGACCAAGCAGCGTGTCCAGGGGCAGCTCTTGGGCTGGACATGGGAGGAAGCGCCGGGAGAAGAGACGGTGGAGGCGCGCCGTAGAGAGGAGCAACGGCGTGATCAGGGTCGTCGTCGGGCGGTCGAGAGGCAACCCCAGACATTTTTTAGGGGGGGGGCACACGGCATGGACGACGGGGCTGACGGAGGCAAAAGAGGGGCGGATTCTGGAGGCCACCAGGTTACGGATACACCGCCCTGTACGTCCTGTGCGGATGCCTCACACAGAGTGTGTGAGGGTAGGCATTCAGCCAGGACGGGTTGTGGCTGCTCTTCACTCCAGGGCTCCTATCCGTCTCCACAGCCCGGTTCGGCCTGTCCCTGCTCCACGCACCAAGCCTACGGTGTGCGTCGCCAGCCCAGTCCAGCCAGTCCCTGCTCCACGCACCAAGCCTACGGTGTGCGTCGCCAGCCCGGTCCGGCCTGTCCCTGCTCCACGCACCAAGCCTACGGTGTGCGTCGCCAGCCCAGTCCGGCCAGTCCCTGCTCCACGCACCAAGCCTACGGTGTGCGTCGACAGCCCAGCCCGGCCTGTCCCTGCTCCACGCACCAAGCCTACGGTGTGCGTCGCCAGCCCGGTCCGGCCTGTCCCTGCTCCATGCACCAAGCCTACGGTGTGCGTCGCCAGCCCAGTCCGGCCAGTCCCTGCTCCACGCACCAAGCCTACGGTGTGCGTCGCCAGCCCGGTCCGGCCTGTCCCTGCTCCACGCACCAAGCCTACGGTGTGCGTCGCCAGCCCAGTCCGGCCTGTCCCTGCTCCACGCACCAAGTCTACGGTGCGCGTCGCCAGCCCGGCCCGGCCTGTTCCTGCCACTCGCACCAAGCCAGGGGTGCGAGTCGCCAGCCCGGCCCGGCCTGTTCCTGCCACTCGCACCAAGCCAGGGGTGCGAGTCGTCAGCCTGGTCCAGAACGTTCCTGCTACTCGCACCAAGCCAGGGGTGCGAGTCGGTCAGCCTGGTCCAGCCCGTTCCTGCTACTCGCACCAAGCCAGGGGTGCGAGTCGTCAGCCTGGTCCAGCCCGTTCCTGCTACTCGCACCAAGCCAGGGGGTGCGAGTCGTCAGTCCGGTGAGGCCCGTTCTGGCTCCACGCACCGGGCCAGGGGTGCGAGTCGTCAGTCCGGTGAGGCCGTTCGGCTCCACGCACCAAGCCAGGGGTGCGAGTCGCCAGTCCGGTGAGGCCCGCTCTGCTCCACGCACCAAGCTAGGGGTGCGCATCGTCAGCCCGGTCCGGCCCGTTGCTCCACGCACCAAGCCAGTGGGTGCGATCGTCAGCCCGGTCTGGTCAGTTCCTGCCTCACGCACCAGCCAGGGGTGCGCGTCGTCAGTCCGGCACAACCTGCGCCTGGGTCATCGGTAGCCAAATCAGGTACCGCTCAACTGCTCCACAACGGAGCTGAAGCTAGCCGCTCCTTCTACGTCCAGGTCAGCTCCAGCCAGCGGGGCCAGACCGGACCAGGGGCGCTATGGGGGGTTTATTGGAGGGTGGTGGGCAAGGCCGGAGCCAGAGCTGCCGCCGAGGAGGTGTGCCCACCCAGCCCTCCCCTGTTTTGCTCTTATTGAGGCGCGGTCGCAGTCCGCGCCTTTAGGGGGGGGTACTGTCACACCCTGGCTCTGGGACTCTATTTGTTGAGCCAGGGTGTGTTTATTCTATGTGTTATATTTCTATGTTGGGGGTTCTAGTTTGTCTATTTCTATGTTGGCCTGAGTGACTCCCAATCAGAGGCAACGAGTGTCAGCTGTTGGCTGGTTGTCTCTGATTGGGAGCCATATTTATACTGTCTGTTTTCCCTTTGTGTTTGTGGGTTTTTGTTCCGTGTTGGTTCTTGTTGTAACCAGGGACGTCACGTTTTCGTTTTGTTGTTTTTGTTCGTGTGTTCATTCATTTAATAAAATGTTCGCATTCAACGCTGCGCCTTGGTCCTCCTCTGTAGATGACGATCGTGACATCCTCCATAACAATATTTATCATGATACATTTCTCATGATCTCTTTGTGGCAGTGTTGATGATTAAATACTTTTGAGGATAGCTCTGATAGAAGCCCAGCTATTTGTCCAGTCATTTCTGTAGAATCCATTCCTACAATTCCTGACCCCTCAGACTGTCTATTTTTTCCAATGAAGCCAGTTGAAATGATTTCAATAGGGGGGGGGGGGGGGGGGACATCTTCCTATATATTCCTCTCAGGTCAGGACATTTTGACAGCCCTCACTTTAGCAGTACACGCAATCAAGACACATCCACAATGCAAAGTGGACCAATCACTGTCCTAGGAGTGGGATAAGGAGACAGAGGGAAGGAGGGATACTCTGCACCATCACACTGCCTGGACGGCCCATGTTGATTGAAAACAGTCCTCAGGCTCAGGGAATTGATAGGGAGAGTAATTGACGAGAGGGCAAAAGGATAGCCCTTCATAAATAATGGGACATGGAGCATGTGTTTGAGCGGGCTGGCTAGGCCTCGTTTGGAGCGCTTAAGTCCAGCTCCTGGCCTAGTATTTTCATCTGGGGCTATAGCACTGAGAGGCCTAAGGGATCGTTATCATCACACGTTGCTGTGATTGATGTCACTTGATTGAAAAAGGGGACCCTCTTACAATGGATTCGTTTAAATGTGAGTGAACACTTTGGGAGTTTGGAGTGAAAGGCAGGGAGGCTGGTTGGTTGTGTAATCAATAGATGAACGCTCATCTGTCTAAGCCGGAGTCGAGGGGAGAGGCTAACATGATTATGTCTTCGTCCTCCGTTCTTCAGACACCACTTAGGCATTCATGGTTTGCTGTATATATTTATTCATCACTTTATTTGTATTCCCCCTGATTCAGAGGCTACTGTTCAGCAGCGCGCAATAGTTCACATGTATAATTTTGAGAAAACACACACACATGCATGCGTCAAGACAAATAAACACACACCACTACTGATCATAAAATGCATTTGCATGTTACACTCCATGGCGTTTTCCTCCCTTCAATAAGACATTGTACTGATTCACTCATACATTTCCACATAACTGAAAGTATGCAATACCCTATTGCAATACCTTCTACAGAAATATGTGTAATCATGCAGCACCTAACACTAAAATCTACTAGGCTAGAATTAATGATAAATACATTTGCGTCTTTTTTCACCCTCTACACTCAAAATGGAATGCACAACTTGGTCCAACATGAAAGGCGAACCAGTTGGACATTTGATTCATTCTTCCCTATGAATATTTCTGCCAATGCTGTAGAGATGAGGCCATAGAACATAATGATTGGACTCAGTTCTGTGGTTCACTGATCAGGCCCCTGTAATTTAGTTCCTACCAGATTTGGCCCCTGGTCATCTGCAAACAGACCTACAAAAGCATAGTTCCCTCACAAATGTGTTCTCTCACCTGCAACACATGGAAACCTTTTAAATCAATTTCCCCTTAATCATTCACAGACACATTTGTTCCTTTTTCCTCTTAAAACACAATTGCTCAGGAATAAGCTCTGATTTATGAATAGGGCGGGCAAAAGCATAGAGAGACGGATAGAGAGAGAAAAGGAGTATGATTGAGATTCAGGGGATGGTGCTCACAGCTGATCTACATGTAGACCACAATCCTCTCCGCCTGATTGCTGGCTACCAAGTTAAATGTGGAGTAAATTTGAATCACAGTGTGAGCTATTCAGTGAAACATAAAAACATAGACAATTGAATATCCAACATCAACAGATTCTCTTTCGACTTTGATTCTTTTTTCTTTTGAGAACAACTTTTAATTTCCCCTCCTGCTATCGCTCTCTATTTTCTCTCATGCCCTGTATCTGTAATTCCTCATACTCATGTCATATAATGTGGTCTGTGCGATTGCATGCATATTTACGTGTAATTTACCACATTGATAACTTAAAATGGTCCTTGATCCGCTTCGCTCATTTTCTTTCAGCCTCCATGTCTTCCCAGTACTCACTCAGCCCACCTACCACCCCCTGAGCCCTGCACCATTGTGAATCCACTGGTACAATTGTCAAATCAATTATTCATTCTCTGCAATTACCCTTGCACAAAGAACTTTTCTCTGCTCGGAGTGATGATTAAATTAACAGCTATTCCAGCTGCCTAATAACATCTAATAGAATATTCATAAGCAGCTCAAATGGAATGTGTTATCTCCATTAACTTCATCATGCTCACTTAATTACATGCTTGTTATTGTATTTACACCTTGTTAGCACTCACTGAAGCTGATACACTCACTGACTGGCTGTACAGCCTGTAGAAGAGATTATCACAGCATCTCTCTCTCTCTCTCTCTCTCCCGCTCTTTCTCTCTCTCTCTCTCTCTCTCTCTCTCTCTCTCTCTCTCTCTCTCTCTCTCTCTCTCTCCTCCGCTCTCACTCTCTCTCTCTCTCTCTCTCTCCTCTCTCTCTCTCTCTCCGCTCTCCCCCCCTCTCTCTCTCTCTCTCTCTCTCTCTCTCTCTCTCTCTCTCTCTCTCTCTCTCTCTCTCTCTCTCTCTCTCTCTCTCTCTCTCTCTCTCTCTCTCTCTCTCTCTCTCTTTTTCCTGTCTCCTTTACTTGTAGTTTTCTTCTGTTCTTTTGCAATCTTCCGTTATCTTTTTGTTTTGCTATTTTCTCCTCTCCTTTTTTGGCCCAGTCATTTTAGGTCCCATTTTAAAAATTATTCATTCTCTTTCCTCACCCTCTTCTCTTTTCTCTCCATCTTTCTATTCATCGTCCTGTGCTGTAAGGCATGCCATTTGACTTGTGATATGACCCCTGCTGTGCTCGAGCGGTTCTTGCAGGTGAAAGTGTTCAAGGGAAAAATATGCCTCATACAGCCCCAATAGCTTTAAAGTGATCTATCTACCTCTCCACTCCTCACATTGTTAAAATACAAATCGGAGAGCTAGAAAGGAAAGAAATCTCATCTTGAAGAATTGATGGCATGTTTGCTTTTAGGTTGATTACCTTTAAGCCTCCTCTGTCACGAGTTACAAAGCCAGAACCCAGAAGCAGACCAGGACAAGGTAAGTTGAAACGAAGGTGAGTGTTTATTTACAAATTCAAGAGTGATGCTGAATAATCCAGGGAACAGAGCGGGCGGCGTTGATTAGTTGTTGGGGGTGCAGTGGTTGATCCAATCATGGCTCGGCAGCCGCCGACCACCAGGCAGAGGTTGGATGAAGGTTCCGGACGAGTGATGTTCATGGCTAACGATCCGGCAGGGAATGGATGTTAGGCCAGAGCCTAAGAAGGGTGATGATCAGGACCAGGTGTGCAGATTGCTGATGGGATGCAGGTGCGGAAATCAAGAGAGCTCCCCGGAGCGTTCCAGAACCCTCGGGAAACTGGAGATCCCGAGCAGAAAAACTAGTCCACAGACAGGACCCGACTCAGACTGCCGGGATCGTTACAGTACCCCCCTCCGACGAACGCCACCGGGCGGACTCCCGAGCGCCAGGATGGAGGCGGTAGAAGTCACGGATGAGGTCAGCATCTAGGATCTGTCGCCGCGGAATCCAACTCCTCTCTTCAGGACCATACCCCTCCCAGTCCACGAGATACTGGAAACCCCGGCCCCGCCGTTCTGGAATCCATGATGCGTCGCACCGTGTAGGCAGGACCACCTCCGATCATCCGAGGAGGAGGAGGAGGAGGCGGAGGAGGCAACAGAGGACTGAGGAAAACAGGCTTGAGGCAGGAGACATGAAAGGTGGGATGGACTCTGAGCGACCTCGGGAGTTTGAGTCGAACTGCCACCGGATTGATCACCTTCTCCACCACAAACGGACCAATGAACTTCGGTAACAACTTCCTAGACTCAGTCCGTAAAGGAAGATCCCGTGTGGCCAACCAGACCCTATCTCCGATGGTGTAGGTGGGAGCGGGGATCCGGCGACGATTCGCCTGGAGCTGATACCGGTCCGAAACTCTAAGGAGTGCCTTTCTGGCCCGATGCCAGGTCCGGTGGCAACGACGAATATGGGCCTGAACAGAAGGCACTGAGAGCTCCTTCTCCTGAGAAGGGAACAAGGGAGGTTGGTAGCCATACAGGCACTGGAAGGGAGACATCCCAGTGGCAGATGTAGGGAGAGTATTGTGGGCATACTCAACCCAAGGCAACTGAGAGACCCAGGAGGTGGGGTTGGAAGAGGCCAGGCAGCGTAGCGTGGATTCCATCTTCTGGTTGGCTCTCTCCGCCTGACCATTAGATTGGGGGTGAAAACCAGATGTGAGACTGACTGTAGCTCCAATGGCCAAACAGAAGGACTTCCAGACAGCAGAGGTAAACTGAGGGCCACGGTCGGAGACGATATCACTGGGCAACCCGTGGACCCTGAAAACCTCCCTAACCAGGATCTCGGACGTCTCCGAGGCAGAGGGAAGCTTGGCAATAGGCACAAAGTGGGCGAACTTGCTGAATCTGTCCACGATAGTCAGAACGACCGTGTTCCCCTCAGAAGCGGGCAACCCAGTGACAAAGTCCAGGGCCAGATGCGACCATGGTCGCCGGGGAATAGGAAGGGGGTGAAGTAGTCCAGAGCTGGGCCGATTGGTACCCTTATTCTGCGCACACACTGGACAGGCAGCAACATAACCCCGAGTATCCTCGGCCATGGCAGGCCACCAAAAACGTCTGCGAAGAAACGCCATCGTCCGAGCCACGCCAGGGTGACAAGCCATCTTGCTGGCGTGGGACCATTTGAGGACCGCAGGGACGAACCGACTCAGGCACAAACAACCGACCGGGTGGACCGTTACGGGACCGGGCTGCGTCCGAAGAGCCGCCATCACCTCCTCCTCAATCTTCCACCTAACAGCTCCCACGACGCAGTTCCGGGGGAGAATTGTCTCGGTCTTGGACCCACTCTCCTCCGTCTTGGAGAACATCCGAGACAAGGCGTCCCGCCTTGCCGTTCTTAGATCCAGGTCGGAACGTCAGGGAAAAATTGAATCGTCCGAAAAACAACGACCACCTGGCCTGACGGGAGTTGAGACGTCTAGCCGATTGCACGTAAGCAAGATTCTTGTGGTCAGTCCAGACAACAAACGGTTGCTCCGCCCCTCCAACCAGTGGCGCCACTCCTCCAAGGCAAGTTTCACCGCGAGAAGCTCCCGGTTACCCACATCGTAATTCCTCTCCGCAGGCGAAAGGCGACGAGAGTAGTAGGCGCAGGGATGGAGTTTACTGTCCGTGGAGCATCGCTGCGACAGGATGGCGCCAACTCCCACATCAGACGCGTCCACTTCAACGACGAACTGACGGGCCGTGTCCGGTTGAGAGAGAATCGGTGCGTTGGTGAATCGCCTCTTCAAATCCAGAAACGCTCGATCCGCCTCCGGATTCCACTTGAAGCTCCTGATAATGGAAGTCAAGGCAGTTAACGGAGCGGCCACACGGCTGTAATCCCGGATGAATCTGCGGTAGAAATTCGCAAACCCCAAAAATCTCTGGAGCTGCAATCTCGTACCGGGCTGGGCCCATTCCAGAACCGCTCTAACCTTCTCCTGGTCCATCCTAATCTCTCCCCTGGAGATGATGTACCCGAGAAAGGATGTCGTGTGGGCGTGAAACTCGCACTTCTCGGCCTTCACGAACAGGCGATTCTCCAACAATCGCTGCAGAACCTGCCGGACATGCTGGACGTGGTCGGAAGGTTCCTTCGAGAAGATCAGAATGTCATCCAGGTAAACAAACACAAAGAGACCGATCATATCTCTCAGGACGTCGTTCACCATACTCTGGAATACCGCTGGAGCATTGGTCAGTCCAAACGGCATCACCTGATACTCGAGTGACCCATCGGTGTATTGAAACCCGTCAACCACTCGTCTCCCTCTCTGATCCGGACCATGTGATACGCATTGCGTAGGGTCTAGCTTGGTGAACACCGTAGCACCCTGTAAGGAGTCGAAGGCAGAACTCATCAAGGGCAGGGGATACTTGTTCTTGACCGTGATGTCATTCAACCCCGATAATCAATACACGGTCGAAGAGAGCCATCCTTCTTACCCACAAAGAAGAATCCTGCCCCCAGGGGTGATGACGAGGGACGAACGAGACCAGCAGCTAGGGACTCCTTGATGTAGGTCTCCAAAGCCTCACGTTCAGGGCGGGAGATACTGTATAACCCTCCCTTGGGGTAGACAGCTCCAGGGAACAGGTTGATGGCACAATCATATGGTCGGTGGGGAGGGAGTGACAGAGCCTTCTGCTTACTGAACACTTCCCCCAAATCGTGATATGTCTCGGGAACCAGGGACAAATCTGGGGGTTTAGCCTCAATCACCTGACTGGGAACCGAATGGGGACAGGCAGTCTTGAGACAGTTAGCATGACAATCAAGGCTCCAACTCGTTACCTTGCCCGTCACCCAATCGAACGTGGGATTGTGTTCCTTCAGCCAGGGGTATCCAAGGACCAGAGGAACATGGGAAGACGGCAGAATGAAGAATGAAATCATCTCCGAATGATTCCCCGACAACAGCATCTTAACCGGTTCAGTCCTCATCGTGATACGTGCCAGACGACTGCCGTTCAGAGTGGTCGCTTCAATGGCTTCCGGCAATTGCTCCTTGGAAAGCCCCAGCTGTTCCACCAACTCGGCATCAAGAAAGCTTCCATCGGCACCTGAATCGATAAAAGCGTTAATCGCTAAGCTCTGATTCCTGTTCACAAGGGTAGCCGGGAAACGGGGTCTGACAGAGGTACTGAGAGGTTGAAACTGGCTCGCTAAAAGTCCTCCCAACTTTAGCGAGCCGGGCAGTTTGACGACCGCCGGGAACAAGTGGAGATGTAATGTCCCGAGCTACCACAGTAGAGGCAGCAGTTGGTCTTACGTCTATGTTGACGCTCCTCCTTGGTTAACCCGTGCCGCCCCACTTGCATGGGTTCAGAATCGGGAGAGAGGACCTCTCCACTAATCCTTTGTGGTGGAGAATGATCGACGTGTTCTGGTCCACCACCCGACCCGACTGGGAACTGAGAAGCTGATCGATTGGACGGACCCCATTGCTTCTCCCTCCTTCGCTCTCGGACTCGATTATCCACCCGAATAGACAAGGCTACCAAGCTGTCCAGGTCACTAGGCTCCGGATAGGAGATCAACTCATCCTTGAGCTGCTCCGACAGACCCTGGTAAAAGGCCGCTTGCAGAGACTCCTCATTCCACCCACTCTCCACAGCCAACGTCTTGAACTCGATCACGAAGTCGGCCACGCTGCGAGTTCCTTGGTGAAGCGAAAACAGGCGCCTAGCTGCGTCCCTCCCTCGGACGGAATGGTCGAAAAGCTTCCTCATCTCGGCCGTGAACCCCTGGTATGAAGCCATGCAGGGGTCTTGTCGTTCCCAAACGGCTGAAGCCCACTCCAGCGCTCGACCACGCAGCAACTCAATCACAAAGGCTATCCTAGCCTTGTCTGTGGCATAAGAGTAGGGCTGTAGATCGAACACTAACCCACACTGCATAAGGAAAGAACGGCATCCTCCCAGCTTCCCCTCATATTTATCCGGCGTCGGAACCTTGGGCTCACGGAAGGACACCGCTCCAGACGCGGCAGGCGAGATGGGTGAAACCGGTAGTGGATCCTCCACCGGAAACTTGCGCTGGTTCTGGACCTCCGTCAGACCGGTAGAAAGGTTCCGAACTGCCAACGCGATCTCCTGTAGCTCCGTGCTATGATGGCCCAACATCTTCTCCTGATGGGTAATGGCATGGCGAACAGAGTCCAGGTCCGCTGGGTTCATTACTGGCCGGATCGTTCTGTCACGAGTTACAAAGCCAGAACCCAGAAGCAGACCAGGACAAGGTAAGTTGAAACGAAGGTGAGTGTTTATTTACAAATTCAAGAGTGATGCTGAATAATCCAGGGAACAGAGCGGGCGGCGTTGATTAGTTGTTGGGGGGTGCAGTGGTTGATCCAATCATGGCTCGGCAGCCGCCGACCACCAGGCAGAGGTTGGATGAAGGTTCCGGACGAGTGATGTTCATGGCTAACGATCCGGCAGGGAATGGATGTTAGGCCAGAGCCTAAGAAGGGTGATGATCAGGACCAGGTGTGCAGATTGCTGATGGGATGCAGGTGCGGAAATCAAGAGAGCTCCCCGGAGCGTTCCAGAACCCTCGGGAAACTGGAGATCCCGAGCAGAAAAACTAGTCCACAGACAGGACCCGACTCAGACTGCCGGGATCGTTACATCCTCTGTATTCTTTCCTGCTTTCTCTTGTATTGGGATTGGTTGGTGCACTCATCATGTGCTCATCTCTCAGAGTTTCACCCCTGACCCTCAATCCATGCCAGTGGAGCAGTATTTGTCCAACTCTTGGTAAAAGGCCTGGCTGTGTGATGGCCATTGTCACAATCCATATTACTCAGGTATGGTCATAAATAGTGTGTTTGAAAGGATAAACAATGATCATCTTTGAATAAAAACGGATTGTTAAACGTATTATTATGTTTTAAATTTACACTCCTATATTTACACTACTTATTCTTTGCAAATATATTTTCCTCTTTCCTTAGATTCCCTCTCCCTCTGTTCTTTACCTCATTTTCCTATCTATTCATCTCATCTAATTTGTACCTTTAGAATACATAAATGGAAGAATGGGCATGAAATGGTCTTCCATGGGAAGGTTTGAATTATGTCTGAATACTCAAGAAAATGTTTTTCTATAGTAGAATTATAATGATGTTCTGTAAATCTCCCTCTGTTTCAATCTCCCTACCCAATGCCCACCCTTTCTCTTCTTTTCTCTCCCTCTCCCCTTCTTCTCTTCTAGTTGCCCACATGGCAGTAAATCAAAGTTTGGTTATCACTCCCCTACAGCTGTGCGGTGGAGTAAATAGTCCCCTTTTCTCCAACATGGTGGGAAAAGTCAATAACCCATCTACAGAGTGGGTAAACCCTCTCTCTGTCTCTCTCACTCTCACTCTCTCTCACTCTATTTTCTCAAAATTCCAAGGATGGGCTTTCCACTGCGGTCCTATTATAGTGCACTATTGTCCATTTGATAGTGAGTTACTTTTTTATCTTATTGATGGACTAATTTGTAGGGCCAACAAAATGCCTGGCATCTGAGGCAGAAGTTGCTCAGTGACAACTTCCACTTGGTGGCTAACGCAGGCTAATGCACATGCTGCATTTATTAGTCCATGTTGATCCAAATTATAACGTTCCATTGTTTAATAGCCTGTATGGCCTGTTGTCCTATTGTCTGATAACACAACTTGTGTGTGGTTACCCAAATGTGTTCAAATGCATCTTGGCATTCGGATGAGTGTTTTTAGCAAGGCCTGTTTTCCTCTTTGAGGCTACGCCAAAGACTGTCGAACAACCGTCACAATGTGACAGGTGTTTGGCTCTTCCTAATATTCTTCTTGCTTCCGTGTCTTTTTTTTAATGCATGGATTAGGCTAGGCCTACTCAGTGAAATTCCAAGTATTATGTTGCTGATAGGTCTTTGAAGGGGGATTGGTGTAGGCCTAGTCCTGGTCTATTATTCTCTCACCGTTATTCATGACATTGTCGAATATGTAAGTAGCCTACTTCAGATAAATAATGGAATCCCCAGCCTTTTAACAAACAAAGTGATTTCCTTGTTGCTCTGAATGGAAAGCTATGAGATGACAAACCGCTTAATAAAGTATTCTATTTTAATGCAGGGGAAAGAGCTGGAAGGGATTTAACGCAAGTCACACAATATGAGTGCCAGACTTAAGTCATGCAATGCGTTTCAAACTCTATCAGTCCTTATCCGGGGACAGGCTTCGTTAATAGGTTTATAATCTATTTTTAAAGATTCGTTCTCGAGATGCAGATGAGTGGCTTCTCTGCGACTTTTGGAAAAATTATCAATTTTATAGATAGAAATTGACATTATAGGTAATTAACCAATCACAACCCTCCTGCATGATTGCACATTCAGCAAATCACTAGCAGAAGAAGTTCCCTTTCCCATTAACTGTGTTGGTGGTGCTCATAAAATTGATCATAACTTTAAAAGTAGCAGAGAGCCCACTCTGGAAATGTCATGTACTTGTAGACTATATTGTTTAAAACAATATGTTTAAAAATTAACAAAATCAGAAAGGGTGCTTTTGAGTTATTCATATGATTCGTTTTAATGTTAAATAAATTAATGTGCAAAATTGTATCTCAGAATGTATCTATACTCCATATTTTAGAGCACAGTATTAGGAGTATAGTGACACCAAGCTGTTGTCTGTATCATGTATGGTCCAATGATCATTGGGTCTTACAGTGGGCATGTATAGGTCTAAAAACTTAAAAGGGCCTAAAATGGCACTCTTTCATCATGATTCTTTTTGTGTTAGAAATGTAAAAAGCATATCAAACATCCTTGTAACAACGGTAAATCTAATAACACCAGTAAATGTAATAACTTTTCGATTTGTAATAACTTTTCGATTGCGTATGTAATAAACCCAGTAAATATAATAACTTGCCTGTAAACGTAATAAAATGTTGAACGGTAAACTTCACTTTTCCCGTGGTTATTACATTAACCAGTGAGTGACAACTTTTTATGAATAATGTAGTCTGATATACCTTTCTTGACTTTTTATAAACCCATTTCATGCAATTCTAATAGACTTTATATGACTGGAGACATTAGCAGAATATTTTGTAATACGACAAAAATTACATGGTAGCCTACACTAAGAATTAAGGGTTCAATTAGGATTTCATCTGGAGAATTCCTCTTTCTTATCATAAATGGTTTTGGAGGAACCTCAGGGCGAAATGGTTCTTCGAGGAAACTTTCAATATGCTCGAGCCCTCTTATTATCAATAGCTCGCGCACAACTACTGTAAAAAATAAAATAAACATACACTCAGGTTTATGCACACTTCATTTTATCAGGAGGTATAATGTCCACACTGGACGCAATCTTATGGAAGTTCAGTTATTCATGTTTCACATATTCACTTTTCACTTTTTTTCACATTTTGTTGTGTTACAGCATTAATAAAAAATGTATTAAATTTAGATTTTGTGGCACTGGCCTACACACAATACCCCATAATGTCAAAGTGGAATTATGTTTTTAGAAATGTGTACACATTAATTAAAAATGAAAAGCTGAAATGTCTTGAGTCAATAGGTATACAACCCCTTTGTTATGGCAAGCCTAAATAAGTTCAGGAGTAAAACTGTGCTTAACAAATCACATAATAAGTTGCATGGACTCACTCTGTGTGCAATAAGGCACTAAAGTAAACATGCAAAAAAACGTTATGTCCTGAATAGAAAGCATTATGTTTAGGGCAAATCCAACACAAGACATCACTGAGTACCACTCTTCATATTTTCAAGCATGGTGATGGCTGCATCATGTTATGGGTATGCTTGTCATCGGCAAGGACTAGGGAGTTTTTTAGGATAAAAATAAACGGAATAGAGCTAAGCACAGGCAAAATCCTAGAGGAAAACCAGTTTCAGTCTGCTTTCCAACAGACACTGGGAGACAAATTCACCTTTCAGCAGAACAATAACTTACCAAGATGACATTGAATGTTCCTGAGTGGCCTAGTTACAGTTTTGTCTTAAATCGGCTTGAAAATGTATGGCAATACTTGAAAATGGCTGTATAGCAATGATCAACAACCAACATGACAGCTTAAACCATTTTTTAAAGAATAATGTGCAAATATTGTAATGTCCAGGTGTGCAAAGCGCTTAGAGACTTACCCAGAAAGACTCACAGTTGTAATCGCTGCCAAAGGTGATTCTAACATGTATTGACTCAGGGGTGTGAATAGTTACATAAATGAGATATTTCTGTATTTCATTTTCAATAAATTAGCAAACATTTAGAAAACGTTTTCACTTTGTCATTAAGGGATATTGTGTGTATATGGGTGAGAGAAAAATATATTTAATCCATTTTGAATTCAGGCTGTAACACAACAAACTGTGGAATAAGTCAAGTTTATGAATACTTTCTGAAGTAAGCATTACATCACAATAATATAGGGAAGAAGATCCAACTGAAGATTGCAACAGAATATTTATTATTGCGCTCATCTGTCACATGCACTTATGTTAGCTTTTTCAAAAACTTTAAAACAGTAATGATGTTCAAAGTAGACCAACCTACAGAATAAACCAACAGGCCACAACAATAACATTCTCAGTAATGGTTACATATATCTTTTTTGTTGTTGCTATGACTGTCAGTCACTCTGGATAAGAGTGTCTGCTGAATTACCTAAATGTAAATGTAAAAACAAACACTTGCAAAGCATGCTGGGTATTATTCTAATGAACCATGCCCCAAAACAAGTACAAATTCGGTTGGTGCAGACCAGATCCAATTCTGAACGAATCATAGACTTCTAGGCTATGTTTCACAAGTTTGAACATCACATTACAGTGCGGCAGTTTAGTACATTAGATCACAGTTGAGCACAGTAGATTATATTACCGTATGGTACAGTATGGTATGGTACAGGACAGTAGAGGTTTAGACAGTAGAGTAGAGTACAGTAGAGTACGGTACAGTACAGTAGAGGTTAATTCGGTAGGGTAAAGTACAGTAGAGTACAGTACATTACAGTACAGTACACAGTACAGTAAAGAAAAGTATAGTATAATACAGTACAGTATAATACAGTTTAGTTCAGTAGAGTAGAGTGCAGTGTAGTAAAGTAGGGTAGAATACAGTACACTACACTTTACTTGATTGTACTCTACTGTGCTCTACTGTATTGTACTCTACTGTAGAGCACAATATAATGTGGTCCTCTGTAGCTTAGTTGGTAGAGCATGGCTTTGGTGCTTGCAATGCCAGGATAGTGGGTTTGATTCCTGGGACCACTGATACGTAAAATGTGTGACTGTAAGACAAGCATGACTGTAAATTGCTTTGGATAAAAGCGTCTGCTAAATGGCATATGTATTATATTACTGTATTATATATACTCGACCTTTCTTTACTGTCCTGTGTACTGTAATGTACTGTACTCTGCTGTGCTCTACTGTACTGTGCTGTCCAAACTTGTGAAACATAGATGTCTATGGTTGGTTCTGATTTGGCCCATGCGCCTGTCATCGATGTCTATGTTTTGTATATATAATTTATATATACATAGTTTGTACAGTAACCCTTCCAAAAAGTCATTGATAAACCCTTTTAATGTCCATATGTACTAGGAAGCTAAGTATTTGTTTCTTGGGCTTCAATAATGTGACTGATCAAAGTCAACTGAAAGTAAGGAGATAGTGGTGAACAAATGCCGTGGTCAAGGCTACGATGGCACCAGTGCAATGAGTGGCACTTAGTCATGTGTTAAAAAGCGCATATCAGACCTAGAGCCTAATGCTTCTTAGGTAGTTCTTTATTAGTTTTAGTTTAGAAAACGATCTCTCAGCAGAAGCGACAGTTACAATGATGGTTAAAAACAGCTTGATTGCCGTAGCAACATCAGGGAAAGTGGTCAGAAGGAGTGGTGCTTCTAATAAGCCGTTCTGCAACATCTTTAATTAAGCCTCTCATTCTCCTTAAATTACGGCCTCAACACGTGAACCAGCGTTTGAGTTGTGTGGTTGCAATATCAACTGTCCCTTATCTCTGTAATATATCTTGGCATGCATCATTCAATACTAAGTTTAAATTGTGTGCAGCGCAATGGACATATAATACACAATGTCTCAGGAAAGACTGTCTGGGTTGTCAATACTTAGTATATAGAAAACAGTGGGCCTACAGGCCATGGGGAAAACATTTGCACTCAAAAATGAAAGGCGGCGCGTACGTCGCATACTGTAGCTCCTATAGCCCTCTACATATAAAACAAGAGAGAGACAAGCACAGACACAGATCAGCTTTTTTCTAAGAGAAAGAAAGAGAAAAGGAGACAGACATGGAGAGAGATGCAGCAAGGAATACTTCAGGAGAAATGTTAGGTTATTTGATGTGTAATTAATATAGAGAAAAGGTGGATAAATAGCAGCTTAATACTATATATATAGCTATAGATAGTATAGGCTACACTGCATAATGAAACAATCCCTTGTAAGATAGTGTTTTGAGGGTGGACTGGCTGTATTATTTGGCATCCAACAAATGTAAATGCCAGGAGTTTGCTTTGGAACCGGTGCTTTGGTTGGATGACATGAAAATAGAGCTCTTTGGCCATGCACACCAGTGGTGGGTTTGGCATCAAAATTACAATTCATGAGCAGAAAATAACCCAATATCTATTGTGAAATATAGTGGTGGATGTTTGATGTTATGGGACTATTTTGCTTCCACTGGTCCTGGGGCCCTTGTTAAGGTCAACGGCATCATTAACTTTACCCAGTACCAGGACATTTCAGACAAAAACCTGATTGCCTCTGCCAGGAGGCTGAAACTTGGCCACAAGTGGATCTTCCAGCAAGATAATAACCCTAAGCACACATCAAAATCAGCAAAGAAATTGTTAATTGGCCACAAAATCAACATTTTGTAATGGCCATCTCTCTCCGGACATAAGTCCATAAGCGCAGACGAAGGATATCAAAGATCTGGAGGAATGGTCTAAGATCCCTCCCAATGTGTTTCTCCAACTCATAAAACATTTTAGAAAAAGGTATTGAAAACAGGGGTGTCAATCATTTTTACCCCTACCTTTTCGAGAAAAAAAGTATTACTTGTTAAACAAAATCTATTTTTCTGAGCAATTGTATTAGTATAAAATAATATAATTTCCCTTCTTTTTTTGCATACAATATAGCTCAGTATTTGAACTATTTATTTTATACAGTCATTTTTGCTCATCTTTATCAGTTTAAATCATTTTGAATGCCACTGTATGACCATATAAATCCTTAACCCACACCTTTGTCCCTGTTTAAGGGTTGAATCCAGCTCTTGATATCCATCAGTGAGACTGTAGACTACATCCATCTCTACGGGGTAAGAGTAATTGGAGAGACCACTGTTTATGTCGTCTGTTGCAAACTTGTTATTGTACTGTTTCATGCTGTTGAATACACCTCTCTATTCTGTCCATATAATTATTTGACTTTTCATTTTTTATTTCACTGCAACACAGTTAAAAGCAACTAAAGGTGCAACGTTTTCCATTTGACAGTTTATTGTCTTAGGTCTTTTCAACTGATTCATCTGAAACCAGGAAATAATGTTTAAAATAAAATACAATTTTCCTCCTGAAAACTTCCTTCTGGCTCATACAGGACTGATCATAAATACAAACTTTAATAACCAACTAATTTAAGAAGACTGCGAAAATCTATCAACAAACACCATATTATCAATACATGAAATGTACATTATATGATATTTAAACTTACACAGTCTGAACCTCTCCAGGGCCTGTCCCTTTGGTGGCCTGTAGCACAGTGTTTTTCTAACTCCGGTCCTCGAGGATGCCCAACAGTACATCTTTTTTTGTTGTGGCCCCGGACAAGTACACCTGATTCTAGTTGTCAACTAATTGTCAAGCCCTTGACAAGTTGAATCAGGTGTTTTTGTCCGGGGCTACAACAGAAATGTGAGATTTGGGGTACTCGAGGACCGGAATTGGGAAACACTGCGTAGCACCCTGTGAGAGGCTGCTAATGGGTCATTCCTGAGGGTCAAAGGGCAGGGAGCCCAATTTTTTTTTATTCTCTCTTCTTCAGTTCATGAGGAAAGCATGTTTCACTGTTGTGGAGAGTGTGGACTAACAGAACCTTGGGACAACTAACTTGGGAGGAGTTTAGATAAGGTTTTGTTGTGCTATACCACTTCTAAGCTGCTAGTCCTTTGGTCATGACTCATGCTCCATGTAGAGGGAATTGGAGGGAGTTTGATGTCTCTCAACACACCTCCTTCCCAGTCATGCTGGAAGGAAGGATGTTAAGTTGTGTCAGCTGAGCTGAGTGCTCTTTAGCTTTGAGCCGCAGTGCTGCGATGCTGGAGGCCCGGCGGTCCACAGGCGAGGAGGGGGAAGGCTCTGACAATGCCGTCGGGGGCTGGACTGGAGTCTCTACCGCAGGTATGGGCTGGCGTAAGAGTGTCAGAGGACCCATGCTAGAGAAGAGTCTGCCGATGGAGAAAGAGAGAGCGAGAAGGTTGGAAGAGAGAGGGAAGATACAGAAGATGACAGGGAACGAGAGAAAAGTTAGTAATAATGAATTAGACATACAGTCCAGATGGTACCACTCCAATCAGTTGCAGCCTTACTAATGTAGAGTTGTTGGCAGTGCTCACCTTCCAAAGGAGGGGCTAATAAAGGTGGGATGTCTAAACATGGCTGCTCCCAGGAAGGGGCCAAATCCCAGGGGGGCGGCAGAGCTGGCGAGGGGCTGGGTCAGACCCTGGAACGAGGTGGCAGCAGCAGTCCAGGCAGACTCCAGGGAGGGGTGAGAGTGGGGCGAGAAAGGACTTCCCTCCAGGTAGTGGCTCAGGTGGTGTGCTGCACCCAGGGGTCCAGAGAAGGGGTGTCCCGGGGGGTGAGTCTGAACCCCAGCTTTCTCCCGCTTCCGCCACTTAGCTCGGCGGTTTTGGAACCACACCTTACAGGGAGGAAGAGAAAGACCATTAGACCTGGGGTTGGGGTTAGGGTTTGTTTATTTCAAAATGTTGGGTAACAGTTGTCTATTTATTAATTTTTTATTTATTGCAGTTTGGACATGACAATAAAGCAGATTATGTGCAAATTGAAAGTAAATCAACTAGTGTGGAGACAGTGAAGAGAACAGAGAGGGAGGGAATGTGCAACCAGGTTCCCCTCCCATTCAGACTTGACACTGGCTATAAAATGAAACATATGGAATTTACAAGGTTTTATCACCTCTCCATAGAGTGATTTGCTCATCTACAGCTCCGAAGCGAGTGACATGGGGGGGAGGGGTAAATGCGTAGTCTGGTATCTAAGGTTGAGACTCAAGTTTCAAAATGTAAGCAATGTTCTATATGAGGATGGTAGTGTAGCTAACACTTACAATGGCGTCTATCTCACTTAAGGTGTGAGAAATCGGATCAATGCACGGCTATTACAATAAGAAGATGGGAAATCAAATAGCATTACCCCGCCACTGCTATGCAAGGATGTCACTTTCGTCAACACTGGCTCTGTTTGCACTGTTAAGTGCACCATACAGTCATGAACGCCCTGAAGCAAATTCATTTTTCTGGTGTGTTTGAATAATTTCTCCTCTCGCTCAGTGGCGACCCGTCATTCAGGGCAGGTGGGGGGGTTTTGGGGGGGGCTTGCCTGTTTTGCATGTTATTTTGGCATTAATACGTGTCACATATCAGTTTGCAAACAATGTAAAAATATATAGAATTGAGTTAATAAAGCTGCATACAAACATGGTCTCTTTTTTGTTTTCTTAAGTAAGGCAGCTCCAAAATGCAGGTGTTTCAGCCTAGCTCAGTGCTTTCTGTGGTTGTGGGGCAGCCAGCGGAAAATACGGAGCGTAGGTGTTGGTAATGTTCTCTAGTTGCGCCGTGATTGGCTCAGTGTTCTGTCACTCATGGGGCACTAAAGTCACCGCCTAGTCTAAGGGTAGCGCTCGAAAATTGAAGCCCCTTGGGTGCTGCCATATAGTTACATTAGAAGTGCCCATCCAAGAAGGCTCAAGGTCATTGGCCACAGATAAAATGATGTCAAATCACGTTATGTCTACAGTAGCTTTGATTGGACTGATCATGTCAACATCATACTTTCAAAATCTTAGCTAGCAGTCATCATCATGAATCAAGTCGACAATCTACTGGCAAATCCTTTTTAATCCTTGCCATATGAAGAGAAATAATGAAGAGAAATTATAGATAAAACGTATTGGTGCTCATCATTGGACATAAACATTACACAACAAGTTGGAAATCGCAAATTCAACAATGAGTGGTTTGGAAGGAATCGGTGACAGTGGCTAACTGCAAGCATTGCAAAGCAATCACTAGCCTGCTATTCAGTGGAGTGGCTGTGTGGTCCCAAATCTGGGATTAAGGGGCTCTTTTCCAAATTTAAAATGATAAACATTCAACATTGGCCATGCTGTCAATGAAGCATGATTTGTGCAGTGCTCAAAACAACTGTTAACTCTGAACTGCGGAAACTTGACTTCAGTGAGTTCAAGACAACTGGGAAATCGGGATTAAACGAGCTCCAACTGGGAAAATACGTTTTGAATGGTCATCAAACTTGAAATTGTAAATCCGGCCTCTTTCTCTTTCTTTGATGACAAAATTTGCCCACGAAGGGCCGCCGCGCCACCTTCCTGTTCAAGTGAGCACAGCACAACAAGGTGAGTCCAAAAATGTCTTGTATGCTGCTGCATAAATTATGTAATATGCCAGGGAGATATATATACTGTAGCTAAGAAAGTAATACTAAGTGTATGTTGTGTAGTAAGCTGTTAGTAGCCCATGTGCCTCACCCTAATAATTTGGTCTATTTATCCCTCTTAATTTCGCCTACTGTTCTGATTTGGTGGTGCACATGTAGCCTATAACCTGTTTTAGATAAATGTAATCATCGAATATTGTAAGAGCTTTCATTGTCTGCTTATATGCCCCTTTTATGTATCCTACGGTTCTGACTTGGTGTACAGGGAGAATACTGTAAGAACGGCCCATGTTCTGAATTATGTCGCTGTACATTTCAAAAGCGCTAAACAAATAGTCCGTCCTAGCTCGCTCATTAATGGCAATTAAGGATTGCCTCTTATCCGTTTGTCGTTCCCTTATGCCATAGTTTGTACATCTCAAGTGTCATTAGAAACCACATGTGTTTAAGCAAGTCAGCCATATCAGATATGTTTTTTTTAAAGGCAGTAAATGAGGCTGAATTAACTGTTTCGCTGCCGGACAAGGCTCCGCTGATAGCCAGGTGTAGCAGTGGTAAGATGTTGGGACTGCTGTTGGGACAGCTTTATGTAAGCCGTAACAGTTTGTGAGCACCGTTTGTTACCGTTATATTGCAATTAATGTATTGTTTAGTGTTGCGTTGTGGCTTTGCTGGCATGCATCCCACTTTTATTAATCTTTTGCCCCACCAAGATTTACATGCTAAAATCGCCACTGCTCTCGCTGCATGTCTAAAGTCAACTGTATTACAAATGAATTACAAATGTAGTAATAATAATAATAATCATAATATACAATTAGGTCTATAATATAAAATGTTATTATAATTAACGTTAATATAGGCTACCCTATAATGTTGCATGTTGTCGAATTTAAATATGGTAGTAGAATGAATAGCACTAATAGGCTATCGTCGGCTGGTCATAATAATGTAAAATATGAACTAATAATAATTGACACTCACTTGCACACGCGCCTCAGTGAGATCCAACCGCATCGCTAACTCCTCCCTAAATTGAAAGAAGAAAAAATTGCACATGATATTCAGTTATCATCATAGCTTTCCTCGTCCAAATCCAAATCCAATGGTGACAGTAATACAAGCTTAAATGATAACGATACAATTCACATTATATTAAATAAATATCGTCGTTGGATTAGGCTATGTGCGTAGGCTTCTTTGAAAATAAATAATATAAATTGTGCCTACATTACCTCTACCAAGAGCCATGAATATTCTTCCAAATTTTCCTTTGTGAATCAAGCAATAAATATACAATCTCACAAATATGTTTTTGTAAAGATGCAATTATGCCAACAACTTGCTCTGCCATTTAGCAAACATTTTTATCTGTAGCAGCCAACTTCAACTGACATCAAGAATTTAAACGTTTTGTACAAATCTTTTTGGGAAATCTTTTTGGCAACCACAATTAGACTATCGATAATAAAATCCACAATAATAATTAATAATAATTCAAATGTGAACGACTATGTGCAGGTCTCCTGTAGCTCAGTTGGTAGAGCATGGCGCTTGCAACGCCAGGGTTGTGGGTTCGTTTCCCACGGGCGGCCAGTATGAAAAATTTATGCACTCACTAACTGTAAGTCGCTCTGTATAAGAGCGTCTGCTAAATGACTAAAATGTAAATCATTACAATTGGTTTAAACGGTTATTCTATTCCTTGATAGGAATTGTTGCGCACACACATCTTTTAATATTTCGTTTTGTTGTGTGTGATTTATATTGTTAGTGTATTACATGTATTATTATTATTATTATTATTATTATTATTATTGCGTAATATGACTGCTTTATAATAATTATTAATAATAATGTAATGAACAATATTACTCTTCTGATAATGCTCAAATGTAATGATAAAAGATGTTTCATATTCTTACATTTCTAAGCCAAACAATAATATATTTTTAATCACCTCAATGCAAAAATTGACCATTAAGAAAGGCTCACTTTCGAATCATATCTCTAGACTTCCTATTTGGATTATCAAATTTTTTATTTTTAAGAGCTCAAAAAAATTGTTTTATGACAATAGGCCTATAGGCATATATGCAACAGATTTTCATAGTGTAAAGATAACTGATAAGTGCTGGCAAATGAGAATGCTACCTCGTGAACACATCGGGGTAGTGCGTCTTTTGGAAAGCTCTCTCCAGCTCCTCAAGCTGATAACTGGTAAACGTAGTCCTGTATCTCCTCTGTTTTCGCTTTAGCATCCCCTCCTCTGAGTCACTGCCAGCTGAGAGGCAGACGCTGTCCTCTCCGTCTTTTACATCTCCATTGATGTGCAAACTCTCTCCGTTCTTTGGGGACATTTCTATTTCTTCGCAGATGTGGTCCTTGCCAGTGTCCTCCTCGAACTTTACGGCGCCAAGTTCCGCGTGCTCCTCTGTCCCTCGCCCGAGGTTCTGATCTTCCTCGCTCTGACTGTGGGACGCATTTTCCCTGTAGGATTTACTGCGGCTGATGCTAACTTGTGGCGCCTGAGTGATTTTCAAATTTTCGTAGACTTTGTCTAGAGGACGCTCCCTGTCTTCTTGCTCCTCATGCTCGTGAATTCCCCGTCTGGAGTCCATGAGCTTTCCCCCTGGGCCATACAGACGCCGCAACTTGGTAGGCAGGTGCATGTCCGCATCTTTCTGAGAGGCTGCAAAGAGAGATCGTTTATTTTAAGGAATTTATAAATAATCAACAGCGCAACATGCAATATGATACGTTTCATCACATTATAATAGCCCTTTTTTTATAAGGTAATGTTGTCTATAGGGCATAGGCTTCTTTAAAACAACATAGGCCTAATGAAATGTACTTTAATTGCAAAGGCCATTCGCCACATTAAATAAAATGCAAGTGTGTTTAGCTGCAAATGCAATATACATTTGGAGATGTTTTCTATAATTGCATATGGGTTATAGTGAAAGGTAGCAGTCAACTTACAACATATTGTCTTACCTTCCAAAGGCGCATTATGCTCCGCACTCCCAGTCAGCAGCATTGGTAAACTTTGCATTCCAGTGAGTCTGACTTTGAGGGGACTTCTTCGGCCGAGTATGCTTTCGATGCAGTATGAGGAAAGCATGGGCGATTTAGGTTTACTTTCGGTTGTGCCGGAGGCATCTTTCTCATTTGGATGGCTCATGTCTTGCGCCTAACAGGTGACCCTCAAGTCTGGACAGAGCTTGAATGCGTTAACGCCTATTCTTCGATCGCCCTGCCTCCCCTCTCTCCTCCTCTGTCTACACTGACATCTGAATGCTACTTTACTTACCACAGTCTCCAAATCTGTCGCATCCACGTATCCTTTCTTGGCTTCCTATTGGTTGCCAGTTGAGAAGAGAAACATAGCCCCCGATTGTCAGTCAAGTTCAATTTCAAGAACCAGCCAGATCATAGGCACATTTTTTTTCAAGAGCTGTTTCCATACATTTCCATGTTTAGATCAGATGGCACTTTGACATATGGATACAATTGTGTTATAGAGTAAGGTGAGGAGGAACAAACCTACACTGTTAGAAAAAATGTACTATCTAGAACCTAAAAGGGCTCTTCGATTGTCCCCATAGGATAACCATTTGAAAAATCATTTTTGGTTCCAGGTAGAACCCTTTTGGTTCCAGCCAGAACCTTTTTGGGTTCTACATGGAACCCAAATGGGTTCTGCTTGGAACCAAAAATGGTTTTCCTATGAGGACAGCCAAAGAACCCTTTTGGAACCCTTTTTTCAAAGAGTGTATAGGCTATAGCTTATAGAGCAGGTGAAATGGGGGACTGACATTTTAATATGCAGAGATCAGTGCAAAAGTGTGTGTGTGTGTGAGAGAGAGAGAGAGAGAGAGAGAGAGAGAGAGAGAGAGAGAGAGAGAGAGAGAGAGAGAGAGAGAGAGAGAGAGAGAGAGAGAGAGAGAGAGAGAGAGAGAGAGAGAGAGCTCTGTAAGGCTGTGTGTGTCATTGAGCGGTCCTATAGCATCAACTGCGAATTGAATATGCCACCTGCTGTAATTGTTTTGCCATTGCAGGTTAGTAAATGAACAGTTCTCCTTCCTTGTACTTGATCGATGAATTAAGGTCACCTAATAAGGAACTCCCTTCACCTGGTTGTCTAGGTCTTCATTGAAAGGGAAAAACAAAAACGCGCAGACACTCGGCCCTCGGTGGAATGAGTTTGACACCCCTGCTGTAGGCCTATCACATTCCATGTATACTGGGCAGATTTTATGTTGCAAACTCGTGACCATGGAGACGGGTAAACAAACACAGAGAGGGGTTGTTGGAAGAATGGCTGCGAAAAATGAAACAGCGCAAGAATCTGTCGATGGGCCATATTACCTCGAAAAGGTGTCGATACCAGATGACTCAGAAGACGATTATCAACATGAGGAAGTTCTGGCCTATGAAGAAAGGAGCATGGCAGAGGGGGATGAGGATTTGGAGGCAGCGATAAGAGCATTGCGCGATGCCTCAGATGAAACGGGGTCCTTGTTACAGAGCAGAGGCTCAGTTCAGCTAAGCAACCCATCTCCCACATTCCAGAAGTGGTGGATGATTTTCTCCGCAACTTCCTTGTCAAAATGGGCATGAGCAGAACTTTGGATTGCTTCCAAGCAGAGTGGTACGAAATGGTGCAGAGGGGGTTGTTGAATACCGAGCTGGTGGAGTTTGTGCTTGACGCATATAGGCACAACCAATTTATAGACAATGAGCTGAATAATGTGCAGAGAGAGTGGGACAGCTTCAGTCAGGCAGCTTTCAAAGCTGGTGAAATACTGATCAAGCTTCAGAAAGAGGGATTTCCATCGCCTGCAGCATAAGCGTGTTGTCCAAGAGAAGAACAGGCTTGTTGAAGACATCAAACCACTGAAGAAGCACTATGGGTCAAATGAGCCTGCACTGAAGCAGCTGTGATAGGTACCAAGTGGCGCTGAAACAGAAGATGCTTATCAGTTTAGAGAGGGACAGAACATGTGGCCAGGCCAACGGCCTGGTAACCACCCTGCGTAATACACACTCATCATCCACAATCCGCTCAGCCAACAGAGAGACAGGTCTTCCCCCAGAACAGGAGAAATACCAGAGTAAGTCTGGGAAAAGAGTACGACTACAGAATTATGGAATTGCCCTCTATGACCAAGACAAAGACCCAACCAAAAACACATCTCAGAAACACCCCAAAGATTCTGAGTTTCCTGTCAGCAGCTGTATGAACCCCTACTTAGGCCAAATAAAAGCTCTGGCCTCACAGAGCACTAAAGCATCTGGATTCTGCCTCACCAACTCACTGAAGGCCCATCCCTGCCAATAAGCTGTCTCGCCCTGCACCCCATCAGGTTTATTGTAGCCTCCTCCAGTGACGATCAGCTCTGGAGGTTATGGGGTATGCCTGTGGGGGAGATGATCATGACTGGGGTGGGTCATAGTGATTGGCTCTCTGGCTGCAGCTTTCACCCAAATGGTGGAAGCCTGGCCACCACCAGTGGAGACACAACAGTAAGGATCTGGGATTTCTCCCAAGGCCGCTGCATCCTGACTCTGAATGACCACACCCATGCCACATGGGGCTGCTCCTTCCACTCATGTGGGGACTTTGTCGCCTCTTGCTCAATGGACACTACAAAGGTGTGGGACCTGCAAAGGGAGCGCTGTCGTAGCACCCTTCTTGGCCACGTTGACTCAGTCAACAGTGTTACTTTCCTGCCCTTTTCCAACACTCTTCGTACTTGCTCTGCTGATAAAACCCAGCATTCCTGCAACCATGCCACCTTTAATGCACTGGGCGACACTGTTGCCTCCTGTGATTCATACGGTGTTGGCAAACTATGGGATGTGAGGAAAGTAGCAGTCATGGGCCACATCCTAGCAACCAAGTGGCCTTCAGCCCATCAGGCCGGACACTAGCTATCGCCAGTAATGATGGCTCAGTTAAGCTGGTGGAGCTGGCATCAACTCAGGTGTCCAGTTTATTGGGCCATGATGACGCTGTCCAGAGTGTAATCTTTGATGACAAGGGGGAGTACTTATTATCAGCAGGGTCAGATGGTGCCATTCTTGTCTGGTCATTAATAAATGCTTAAAATGCTTTCTTGCTGATTATAAATGTTAAAAAGCCTTCTTATTGCTGACATGTGTTACATGTTTGATTCTCTGATTTGTGAAGAACATTTACCACTTTTCCTGAATACATTACTATTTTTAAAATAAATTACTATTTTTTTCTGAATTGAGACATGAATAAATAAAGCTTTTAACAACATATTTTTATATAAATTAAGCTTATTTGTATACATAATGCACATTAGCAAAAAATATATATCACTAATTGTCTTCGCACAAGTGGGCCTAAAGGGGAAAAAAGTAGTAATTTCACTAGAATGGCCAGGAGAGGCGCTATGATTTTAGAGGCCCTTCTTTTGAGTGGAGGGCGGGAGTCGAGAGCGGAAGTGGGAAGAAGCACAAGAAACATCAACAAAACAAAAACAAAAGGTGCACACGAGATACAATTTGATGTTTTTTAAAGGTTCACCGTAGTAAAGCTTGGTATCAACCCAGATGAACGTTGTTTACATATGATTGCTCGCATTTTTTTTAATGAGCATGTTCTGCATCTCACATTAGCTAATTGCTAGCTAGCCAGCCAGTATTGCTAACGTTATTTAACGTTTATTTGGACCGTTAACTTGGCAACACTGTGTAAGCAACAATGGAAAGCCTGTACAAGCGTAAAGTGTTCGCGACGTTGCGAAAAAATAAAGCTGAAGCGTCGAAGAAAAGGGCTCAAATCGGTCTGCCGTCGTCTATCCTTGATGACAGTGACGAGGAGTCCTGCGCGAGCACGACCAGCATCAGCGCTTCAGAGAGTTACAGTCAGAATTCGGACAGTGGGAGCGAAAGTACACCTGCCAGTGGGGAACAGAGCCCTGCCAGCGATGGTAGTAGCTCCAGCGAAGGTAGATCCCGTCCTCGTCGGAAGCGCGTCCTCGCTGACAGCTCCAGCGACTCTGACAGCGACGTAGGAACCAAGCCTAAAAGGAAAGTCGTTCCCAAAAAACGCATAAAACAGCAAAGCCAAGATTCCGATTCAGAGGACGAGAGTGCCGCACAAAAGGACAAAACAGTTGCCGAAGCTAAAGAGACCGCAGCTAAACGAAAGCAACGCCAGTCTAAACTCCTGGCATTATCCAAGAAGATGAAGTCCCGCGTTCCGAAACGCAGGGTCACGTTGGAGGTATCTTACCAACATATCATGTAAACGAACATAACATAAGTGTTGATCCTTTGGGCAGAATCATGTTGCATACACCCACATTAATCTGTCCATATATGGACTATAGGGTACTGAGGAAACGTTCTTTGATGTTGAACATTGTTTTACAACCCATGTATTGCTGTGGTTCTCTTGTAAATATCCAGGATTCAGGTGATGAAGACAAGGGTAAAGTAGCTGAAGATGTTAGTGGTGATGATGATAATGATGATGAAGAGGATACCCCTGAATTATTGCTGGGCAGCAGTGAAGAAGAGGCAGCAGATCACAGCGACAGTCTGAAGGACTTCATAGTTGAGGATAAGACAGGGGACAAGAGTGAGGAGGTGTCAGATGAAAAAGCTGTTTCTCTTCCACGCCAGTGTGAGTCAGCTGACACACTTTATCATGGGTCAATGTTTACAGGTAAAAGCACACTGTTTTATGATTCCTTTGCTTCTTTCCTCCTTTTCCTAGTCATCACTGGGTCTCAGCTCAATCACTTTCAAGTGGTCCTCAAAGCCCTTATGATCAACGTCCTGGATGAAACCTTTCTCAAGTCTCTTTATGGTAAGTGTTTTTAAACAATTAGCGGTCTCAAACACCATCCCCAATCAACATCATGATCCAAGTATAGAGAATCTATTTGGTTGATAACTGTGAGCAGGCGGTGATCGGACAAAGCGATATGCTCAGGAGATGAAGGCGTCGCTGTTCCACTTTGATGAGCGGATGATCCTCCCTCGCCTGGAGAACCTGAAACAGCGGAGCCGCTGGACCGACCGGTACAAGGTAAAGAACCATTTCACAGAACTTAAACAGGAGTTTGTGTGTAGTCATTCAACATTGGCTGCATATTCATTGATCTCATCTATACAGCAATGCTTGTACTTTGGCTAAGACTTCCATTCTTATATTATGTTAAAAAACAATATATAGAAACTGGTATGTGTTTTTGTGTGTCCATGTGCAGGAGCGGGTGGAGTGTTACCCCAAGGTCCGGCTCTTGAAGTTAGGATTGCATCAGAGTGTTTGTGAGGCATGCAAGCTCCAGAGACCATGCAGTTTCAGTGTGCGTCTCTCAGGGCAACTGTACGATCTCAACAGCCTCCAAGAGGACCAATTCATGCCCGATGACACACAGGTACTACATCTGAAAAGAAATCAACACTGTCTTTGTTTTATCCATCTCTGTCCCCAGAAGAAAGCATACATTGGAATCCCATCAAATCCCATTAACTAAAAGTACATCAAAACGGATCAACATCAGCACCGTATCATCAGATCAAATAATTATGTATCGGACCTTGCACCAATTTATCCTTTTGTGAAATGTCAGGTTTGCTGTTTGTCTAAGGGAGTGTTTTCAATGACAGGTCACCTTGCATGTATCTTTCCTAAATGGCAGGCTTTCAGTGTGGGCTCCGTTTGTGCCAGCCGAACAGGGGTGTATCATGCTCTGAAACACTTCAAGTACCACTTGTTTCAACACTGCCGGACAGTGATGGAGGAGGAGAAGAATGGAGAGGAGCCAGTGAAGGAAACAGTGAAAAGGGTGTTCACCAAACTGGAGGAGAGTGGCTGGATCTCAGAGGTATGTACCCCACTTCCCCTCCATAAAAGAACAGTACTCCTCATTGAATTATCATCCACATCTGTCTGTTTCAGAAAACCCTCTTACTTGCTCCCCCACACTGTCATTTTGTGGAATAGAAATCGATACTTTCGGATTTTCCTCACCACTTCACTCCCATATCTGTCTCTCTCAGCAATATGAGAAGTTCCAGGACCATCTCAATGATGCAGACTACTTCCAGGAGGAGAAGCTAGACTGAAGGATTACGACAGACAGGATCCATATCTACATCCTATTATAGGCATCCATTTAACAGTTTTATGGTTTATTCTGCACATTGTTAGGAAATAAGTGTTTTATTAATATATATACTGTTCATTTGACTTCAGTTCAATGTTAACATTTAAGATTGTAATGAAAAGCTTTTAAAAAACATTTCCTCCTTTTGTTGTCACCATTTAAGAAGACATCTATTGCATCTGTATTATATCAACCATTTTATATCATGCTCATTAGGGCAGACGTATGTCATATACTGTATGTGCAAAGTTTGAGAGATGAAGCAGAATACTCTGGTATTGCTGTAAATCAAAGAAATGCTACTCCTGAGTTCTTTAAACTATCCTGGTTACCTTCCCTACTTAGTTGAAGCAGTGTTGTCCTTCCAATAGTTAAGATAATGCCAAATGGAGTTTGCTATGACAGATTACCTCAAATGACATGAGTAATGTTCTATATTGCGGATTACACTATCTAGTATAGGAAGGAGATGGTACGACTTGTGAGTTGCTTCATTTCTATCAAAAAGCTTGTGTGATGCTTCATAAAACTAATAAAAACTCCATTAAACAATATGTTGTCCATCAGCATATAATTGCAGTGTGAAATATGATCGTCTTTAAAGACATGCAAGAACCCAACCAAAAATATAAAAAACACAAATGAAACCACATCAGATCAAATCACATTTTATTGGCCACATGTGCAGAATACAACAGGTGTAGACATTACAGTGAAATGCTTACTTACAGCCCTTAACCAACAATGCATTTATTTTTTAATAAAAAAAGTAAAATAAAACAACAACAAAAAAGTGTTGAAAAAAAGAGCAGAAGTAAAATAACAGTAGGGAGGCTATATATACAGGGGGGTACCGGTGCAGAGTCAATGTGCGGGGGCACCGGCTAGTTGAGGTATACATGTGGGTAGAGTTAAAGTGATTATGCATACATAATTAACAGAGTGGCAGCAGCGTAAAAAGATGGGGTGGGGGGGCAGTGCAAATAGTCCGGGTAGCCATGATTAGCTGTTCAGGAGTCTTATGGCTTGGGGGTAGAAGCTGTTGAGAAGTCTTTTGGACCTAGACTTGGCACTCTGGTACCGCTTGCCGTGCAGTAGCAGAGAGAACAGTCTATGACTAGGGTGGCTGGAGTCTGACAATTTTGAGGGCCTTCCTCTGACACCGCCTGGTATAGAGGTCCTGGATGGCAGGAAGCTTGGCCCCAGTGATGTACTGGGCCGTACGCACTACCCTCTGTAGTGCCTTGTGGTCGGAGGCCAAGCAGTTGCCATACCAGGCGGTGATGCAACCAGTCAGGATGCTGCAGCTGTAGAATTTTTTGAGGATCTGAGGACCCATGCCAAATCTTTTCAGTCTCCTGAGGGGGAATAGGCTTTGTTGTGCCCTCTTCACGACTGTCTTGGTGTGTTTGGACCATGATAGTTAGTTGGTGATGTGGACACCAAGTAACTTGAAGCTCTCAACCTGTTCCACTACAGCCCCGTCGATGAGAATGGGGGCATGCTCAGTCCTCTTTTTTTTCCTGTAGTCCACAATCATCTCCTTTGTCTTGGTCACATACATGACAAATGTAACATAGTTAGGAGACATCCTCACATCCATCCCAACTTGTACTGCATCATGAGATGTGGCTCTCCCATCAATTCACATTGGGCTTGATCTGCAAGAAAACACCTATGACCATGATGTTAGTCACACACCCATCCCTTTGTAAAACTGCAGAATGATGGCAGTATTCAAATACCATTAAGAATGCCCTCGAACCTAAAGCTCTCATCACTCTGAATATGTCTAGGGCAAGTTTGGAACTTTGTAGAAAGGGCAAGTGCTGAATCTGAGAGAATAAGATAAAATCTGAATAACTACATGGTAAATGGGAAAGACATATTACCACTTGCCTGTGTAGTCTATTTCAGTGAGTGAATGATGAATTACCTATTATTGCCCTGTACTCCATCTTTAGGTTAAGAGGTGCATGGAGGCCCTGAATGTACCTGAGAGTTGGACAAATTCTTCTTGTCCTGGTTTAGCTGGAACTGTATATTTTAAAATTAACGTACACAGGTTTATGCACACGTCATTTTATCAGGAGGTACAATGTCCACACTGGACGCAATTTTATGGTTCTCATGGTGCCTTCAGAAATTACTCACACCCCTTGACTTTTTCCACATTTTGTTGTGTTACAGCCTTAATTTAAAATCGATTAAATTGAGATTTTTTTGTCACTGGCCTACACACAATACCCCATATGGAATTATGTTTTTCGAAATGTTTACAAATTAATTAAAAGCGAAAAGCTGAAATGTCTTGAGTCAATAAGTATTCAACCCTTTTGTTATGGCAAGCCTAAATAAGTTCAGGAGTAAAAAACTTTGATTAACAAGTCACATAATACGTTGCATGGACTCACTCTTTGTTCAATAATAGTGTTTAACATGATTTTTAACAAGTTCCCTCAGTCGAGCAGTGAATTTCAAACACAGATTCAACCACAAAGACCAGGGCGGTTTTCCAATGCCTCGCAAAGAAGGGCACCTATTGGTAGATGGGTAAAAAAAAAAAGCAGACATTGAATACAGTGGCGGTCAGTGCCGTTTAAGATGAGGGGGGACCATTTTGTTTTTCATGAGCATGGCTTTATTTCTGTTACAGGATATTGGATGACTGTCATTCATATTCCATTCACCCAGTTCAATGTAACATTGATAGGTTTAGGCTACTACATGATACTCTAAATTTTCCCTATACCCATCATGAGGTTGCTACAACCTAGCCTATGAATGACAGTTTACAACATAGGTGCACACAGGTCAAGAGACAAATTTGAGGTGACAAAGAGTGACACATGGACAGACAGTGACATTCAATACCGCCTTGCACACTCTTGCCTGCATCTAGCTGATATAGGGTTTAATCATTAGTCCAACAGTTGCAAACGGGAGTATCTATTGGACAAATTCTGGTATGTTAATCCCTGTTTTGTTCTGTTTGCTTCCGTTTAAGAAACATTTTTCAACAGAATCGGCGGAATGAATACACCCCTGATCACACTTAAACACAGTTCACTTTCATAGCAGCCACGTTGTATTCCATCTCTCATCTATGCACTCTCCTCCTCTCACCTTGTCCCTTCGCATGTGGACTTCAATGCATCAGCTGTATGTGACCAGGCGAAAAAACTTCCCAAGCTAAACCGCTACACACAGCCTACATCGTTGTCACCATATTAGCTAAAGTAACGTCATAGTCAGCATAGCTAATAGAACTAACGCGTTAGTAAACCCGCTACAATCATGCAGTAACGTTACAGTGTACAGTCAGTAAGCAGTTACACCGGTGGCAATAAATTAGTAAAACCAAAAGCTTACCTTGACTTGGAAGAGTTCCAGTGTTGTGTTGGAAAGTCATAGCCAGCTAGCTGACATAACATCCCTCTGTTTGAGCAGGGTGTTTCGGTAGGCTAAACTAGCTAGCTGCATTTGCTAGCTAGGTAAGTGAAACTGAAAGTGAAAAAAATGACAAAATCTCTCTCTCGCTTCTCCTTCATTTTGGAAGAAATGTATTTGTTAAACTGTTCAACTACTGTCTTTCTCTCTTTTTGAGTCAACTACTCACCACATTTTATTCACTGCAGTGCTAGCTAGCTGTAGCTTATGCTTTCAGTACCACATTTTTTTATCCTTTGATTGGGTGGACAACATGTCAGTTCATGCTGCAAGAGTTCTGATAGGTTGGAGGATGTCCTCCAGAAGTTGTCATAATTACTGTGTAAGTCTATGGAAGGGGGTGAGAACCATGAGCCTCCTAGGTTTTGTTTTGAAGTCAATCTACTCAGAGGAGGACGGAAGCTAGCTGTCCTCCGGCTACACCATGGTGCTATGCAACATAGTGCTGTTGAGGCTCCTGTAGACCTTCTGTGCAAAATAGTGTGTTTTAATCAATTGTTTGGTGACGTGATTATATTTAGTATAGTTTTATGGATAACTTTTTTATGGATAACTTTTTTTATGTTTTACTATTTTTATTTTTATGAAATTCACTGAGGATGGTCCTCCCCTTCCTCCTCTGAGGAGCCTCTACTGATTGAATATCCCTTTGAGCAAATTACACTTTGGATGGGTATCAATACACCCAGTCACTACAAAGATACAAGCGTCCTTCCTAACTCAGTTGCCAGAGAGGAAGGAAACTGTCAATGGTGACTTTAAAACGGTTACAGAGTTTAATGGCTGTGACAGGAGAAAACTGAGAATGGCTCAACAACATTGTAGTTACTCCACAATACTAACCTAATTGACAGATACAACACATTACGTTAAGGACTGGGGAGTTTTTCGGATAAAAATGAAACGGAGCTAAGCACAGGCAAAACCCTAGAGGAAAACCTGGTTCAGTCTGCTTTCCACCAGACACTGGGAGATGAATTCACCTTTCAGCAGGACAATAATGTAAAACACAAGGCGAAATCTACACTGGATTTGGTTACCAAGAAGACAGTGAATGTTCCTGAGTGGCAGAGTTACAGTTTTGTCTTAAAATCGGCTTAAAAATCAATTGCAAGATCTGAAAATGATTGTCTAGCAACGAACAACAACCAATTTGACAGAGCTTGAAGAATTTTGAAAAGAATAATGGCAAATGTTGCACAATCCAGGTGTGGAAAGCTCTTAGAGACTTACCCAGAAAGACTCACAGCTGTAATCGCTGCCAAAGGTGATTCTAACATGTATTGACTCAGGGGGCTAAATACATACAGTGGGGAGAACAAGTATTTGATACACTGCCGATTTTGCAGGTTTTCCTACTTACAAACCATGTAGAGGTCTGTAATTTTTTATCATAGGTACACTTCAACTGTGAGAGACGGAATCTAAAACAAAAATCCAGAAAATCACATTGTATGATTTTTAAGTAATTAATTTGCATTTTATTGCATGACATAAGTATTTGATACATCAGAAAAGCATAACTTAATATTTGGTACAGAAACCTTTGATCTGCTCATTCATCACACTGAAAAACCTGTAGTGACAGCAACACAAGACATACAGTGTGAATCACTGGGTATCAGTAAATGGGCTTTGGCCAATACCTTTTTAATTGGCATCAGTAAAAAGGTGTCCCCTGAATGTGTGTTGTGGCTGACACTCACCTGCTTCGGAGCGTGTCCTGGACACCATAAGGTCCCACTTGGGGACATAGACCTGTGACTGGAACACTGTCCTACATTTGAGCACATAGTCCACGACAATTCTGCAATACAGAGAAGTATTTTCATAGTCATACAGACACCAGGCTGTAGAAAATGTACTTTAATGTAGTTGCCTCTGAGTGCTGATTAGGTTACCTAGCTACTAATTTAGCTACGGTAGAGAAAGATGACCCTAGATCTGTGTTGCGTTTAGAGGCAACCTGCACCTCTCTACTGTACTCACTTCACTCCTTTCCTATGTAGAGGAGCTAAATTAATTGCTCAATTTCTCCATCTTTGGGGAGCCGATAAGGCAAGTAACATTACAATCAAATACACTGAAAACTAGCTATTAATCTTCCAATCAGTTTGCTAACTACTTAAGTACATTTTGCAAGCTAACTAGCTAGCACATTCCTAGACTGGTCTAGACCAATTATGTCAGAACGACAGATTTTTACCTTGTCAGCTCGGGGATTCGATCCAGCAACCTTTCGGTTACTGGCCCAACGCTCCTTCCCACCAGCATTGGTCTAGACAAGGGGTCTCCAAGAGGTAGATTGCGAGTTGCCAGTAGCTCACAGCCCACCTATGAGTAGCTCCCCATGCAATTCTGAAAGTATACTGAACAGAAATAATGAGCTGAAATAAAAGATCCCGAAATTTTCCATACGCACAAAAAGCTTATTTAGCTCAAATTTGGTGCACAAATTTGTTTACATCCCTGTTAGTGAGCATTTTATCCTTTGTCAAGATAATCCATCCACCTGACAGGTTCGGCATATCAAGAAGCTGATTAAACAGCATGATCATTACACAGGTGCACATTGTGCTGTGGACAATAAAAGGCCACTCTAAAATGTGCAGTTTTGTCACACAACACAATGCAACAGATGTCCCAAGTTTTGAGGGAGCGTGCAATTGGCATGCTGACTGCAGAAATGTCCACCAGAGCTGTTGCCAGAGACGTCGTTTTAGAGAATTTGGCAGTATGTCCAACCGGCCTCACAACCACAGACCACGTGTAACCACGCCAGCCCAGGACCTCCACATCCGGCTTCTTCACCTGCAGGATCGTCAGAGGGGGGAGGGGGATGCTGAGGAGTATTTCTGTCTGTAATAAAGGCTCCCCAGTGGGTCGGCCTGGCTCCCAAGTGGGTGGGCCCCTTCCCAGTCATGGGAAATCCATAGATTAGGGCCTAATTCATTCATTTAAATTGACTGATTTCCTTATATGAACTGTAACTCAGCAAAATCTTTGAAAGTGTTGCATGTTGCGTTTATATTTTGGTTCAGTATACAGTGGGGGAAAAAAGTATTTAGTCAGCCACCAATTGTTCAAGTTCTCCCATAGGTACACGTCAACTATGACAGACAAAATGAGAAAAAAGAATCCAGAAAATCACATTGTAGGATTTTTAATGAATTTATTTGCAAATTATGGTGGAAAATAAGTATTTGGTCAATAACAAAAGTTTCTCAATACTTTGTTATATACCCTTTGTTGGCAATGACACAGGTCAAACGTTTTCTGTAAGTCTTCACAAGGTTTTCACACACTGTTGCTGGTATTTTGGCCCATTCCTCCATGCAGATCTCCTCTAGAGCAGTGATGTTTTGGGGCTGTCGCTGGGCAACACGGACTTTCAACTCCCTCCAAAGATTTTCTATGGGGTTGAGATCAGGAGACTGGCTAGGCCACTCCAGGACCTTGAAATGCTTCTTACGAAGCCACTCCTTCGTTGCCCGGGCGGTGTGTTTGGGATCATTGTCATGCTGAAAGACCCAGCCACGTTTCATCTTCAATGCCCTTGCTGATGGAAGGAGGTTTTCACTCAAAATCTCACGATACATGGCCCCATTCATTCTTTCCTTTACACGGATCAGTCGTCCTGGTCCCTTTGCAGAAAAACAGCCCCTAAGCATGATGTTTCCACCCCCATGCTTCACAGTAGGTATGGTGTTCTTTGGATGCAACTCAGCATTCTTTGTCCTCCAAACACGACGATTTGAGTTTTTACCAAAAAGTTATATTTTGGTTTCATCTGACCATATGACATTCTCCCAATCCTCTTCTGGATCATCCAAATGCACTCTAGCAAACTTCAGACGGGCCTGGACATGTACTGGCTTAAGCAGGGGGACACGTCTGGCACTGCAGGATTTGAGTCCCTGGCGGCGTAGTGTGTTACTGATGGTAGGCTTTGTTACTTTGGTCCCAGTTCTCTGCAGGTCATTCACTAGGTCCCCCCGTGTGGTTCTGGGATTTTTGCTCACCGTTCTTGTGATCATTTTGACCCCACGGGGTGAGATCTTGCGTGGAGCCCCAGATCGAGGGAGATTATCAGTGGTCTTGTATGTCTTCCATTTCTTAATAATTGCTCCCACAATTGATTTCTTCAAACCAAGCTGCTTACCTATTGCAGATTCAGTCTTCCCAGCCTGGTGCAGGTCTACAATTTTGTTTCTGGTGTCCTTTGACAGCTCTTTGGTCTTGGCCATAGTGGAGTTTGGAGTGTGACTGTTTGAGGTTGTGGACAGGTGTCTTTTATACTGATAACAAGTTCAAACAGGTGCCATTAATACAGGTAACGAGTGGAGGACAGAGGAGCCTCTTAAAGAAGAAGTTACAGGTCTGTGAGAGCCAGAAATCTTGCTTGTTTGTAGGTGACCAAATACTTATTTTCCACCATAATTTGCAAATAAATTCATTAAAAATCCTACAATGTGATTCTCTGGAGAAAAAAAATCTCATTTTGTCTGTCATAGTTGACGTGTACCTATGATGAAAATTACAGGCCTCTCTCGTCTTTTTAAGTGGGAGAACTTGCACAATTGGTGGCTGACTAAATACTTTTTTCCCCACTGTACATGCATTTTTTCATTCATTCCATCGCAAACTGTAATAAACATAACGCTCTCGGCTACTATCCAATCAAAGCCACATTGACATTATCCCACCCCTGGTTTGTCACTATTAACGTAACACAATATCTGCCAATTAATTTCCAGCAATATTGCCTGTCTGTCTGTTTGGTGCACGCGTTTGTTTATCACCATGCAGCCATTTACTGATGCTAATGATAACGGTATTGTGGGTAGACAGAAAGACTTGCCCCAATAACCTTCCCAATGAAATGTTAACCATAAAGTAGGCTTACTTGACAGAACTATATCATGATTATTTGTCAATTGGATGGCCATTGTTTTACCAACTCTGCCATGACATGTGCTGCAGCAGTAGGCCTAACAGAAACATCACTAGACCTACACATTCCTCTCTTGCTAGATGCACAATTAAAGGGGAATTACACTCAAATCAAAATGTGTTCGTTTTTTTTCCAGACCTAAAACATTGTCTTCTGGTGTGATTTAAGCAATTACATGGACTCAGAACATCAATTTTCGTTGTTTTTCTATGAATAATTGTACTATTGAGAGTAAAAAACTAAAGAGTAAACAGAATTCAGGAAAATACAAGATACTTTTATCGGGCCTGGCATGCTGAATACTGTTTATTAAGCATTATTTTTACCATGTATATTGACACCTCTTGTACACCAATGACCCAGTGACAAGTTGCAGGTTAGAGGTGGAGCCTATTTAAAAGTTATATAAAAATATGAAAATGAGTAACTCCTGCGACATGTTTAATTTTTTCAAAGTAGCTCTCATGCTAGAAGTTGGAGACCCCAGGTCTAGACCTAGGCTAGAGAACTTGATGTTACTGGTTTTTTGTTTGTTTTTCTTGCTTGATGTTGCAGCTGACTAGCTAGTTAGTATGTATGTATGGACCTATCCCATCCAAATAGACGGTAACATATAGCGAGCTGGCTGTAAGGTCCCCTTGTGTTCTTGAGCTAGTATGGAACAAACAAAGCTAGCTTGTGTTAGCTGCTAACTGCAACATTGTCGTTGACCTCTCAAAATGGGGTCAATATGGAATGTTTTTTGTATAGTAATATGCTATATGGCACTGGGTTCGAATAATTGTAAATTACAAAGTTAGCAAACTACTCAAAATAATCACCATGATTTCCACTAGTTACCACATCCGCAAAATTGGCCATATCGTAAAAAGACTGCTGTCTAGTCATTCAATAGCGCTGGCTGGCTAATGTTACAGTGCTTCCGGTAACGGTGCAGAGGCTCTGGGTCGCTACCTTCTTCTTCTTCTGTGGGTTTTATAGCGGACTACAACCCAAAAAGGTGTATTGCCGCCACCAACTGGACGGGTTGTAAAACCAAAACAAGGTAAAAAGAAAATCCATGCGATAGGGAAACTAACTTAATCCACCCAAATAAAAATAGCACATTGACAAAAACAAAACAAAACTCCCACTTCTTCCTTCTTTCAAATCTCCATATCTTCCTTCTCAGGTTCTAGGGCCTGAGAGGGTGGTACGGCTTGTGACAATATTCCATGTAACTCCTCCGCCGAGAACTGTTTCAGTCCCAGGAACCGCTCCGCCGCATCCACAATGATATCTATCTTCCTGGACCTTCTCTCCACCTTGGCAGTGCCATTCATCACCATAGCTATAAAGGCCACAAAGTCCACCTTCTTAACCTTTAATGAAGTGGTCAGATGACGCAGATGCTAAGCTACAGGACTGTTTTTTTAGCACAGACTGGAATATGTTCTGGGATTCTTCCGATGGCATTGAGGAGTACACATCAGTCACTGGCTTCATCAATAAGTGCATTGATGACGTCGTCCCCACGGTGACCATACGTACATACCCCAACCAGAAGCCATGGATTACAGGCAACATCCACACTGAGCTAAAGAGTAGAGCAGCCGCTTTTAAGGAGCGGGACTCTAACCAGGACGCTTATAAGAAATACCTGTCAATTTGTGGGAAAATCATTTAGCCTCGCTACTGTTATTTTTACTGTTATTTTACTGCTTTTATTTTTTACTTATCTATTGTTTACTTAACACCTATTTTTCTTAAAACTGCATTGTTGGTTAAGGGCTTGTAAGTAAGCATTTCACTGTAAGGTCTACACCTGTTGTATTCGGCGCATGTGACAAATACAATTTGATTTGAAATGTCAGGGTCCTGCTGGTGAAGGCCTATCCACCACCATGGACTCTTCAGGAGCACCATTCAAACCCTCAACCCGTTTAACAGCTGCTGCATATGAAATGCTCTGGACAGCCCTGACTTGGCCACCTCATTCTCTTTCACCCTTGCTGGGCAATCGAAAGATGTAGCTTCATGGTTCCCACCACAATTGCAACATGTCACATATTCCTCACTTTTAAAACACATGATAATGATCTTTTCCACAACTTGGACATCTGAGCTTCTCCCTTCTGCAAACACTTGAAACATGACCAAAAGCTTTACAATGATAACACTGCATTGGTCTTGGGATAAATGCTCTGACTCTGTAGTTTATATACCCCAACTGCACTTGAGTAGGGAGAGACTCCATATCAAAAAACAAAACAGATACCCTTAACTTTTTCACCATTCACCACACGATTCATCCGACGTGCATCAATCACTACAGGAATATTTTTAATCTCTTCAAAATCGACTTTCCACGAGACGCCAGATATAACCCCCTTGAGGGGTGCCTGTTCCTGAGACACACACTACACTTCAAATGTATCAAGTCGGATGAGACGCAACGCACGTTCCTTCTGATCCGCAGAAGCATACAAAAAATCTAAACAAGCCCGCCTCTAGTGATCCTCACACTTTACCCAGCCCACCTCCACCAGTTTGGTTATCTCAAATGGTTTCTTCAAGATTGGTAATCTGCTCAGCTGTTCCTCATTAACAAACCGTACTCCTACTAGATACGAAGGGATATTCTCATCACTGTACACTACCTTGCTCCGTTTTCCATTCTTTTGGACAACATTCTCCAATTCTCCTTGATTCTACCGCCATTGGATTCAGAATCCACTTCATCGTCCGCTTCCGCCATCTTTTTCCAGTCTCGAGAAATAACCTACTCCTCCCTGGGTCGCTAGCTACTACTAGCTTGCTGCTAGATAGCTACTTGGTTTATGGTTTGTCTCTTAACTGTAGCTATTGACTATGGCCAAAACCAGAGTACATTGTCTAGGAAATCTAATCACAAGCAGTCGAAAGTGAAGTCAATATCATAATAATGTACATAACTTTTTTTAGAATCAAAAAAAGTATCGTCGCTGAATTGTGACGGATGTAGCTATATATCCTAAAACATTCCTGCTAACGAACATATGGGGGTATAGCTCAGTGGTAGAGCATTTGACTGCAGATCAAGAGGTCCCCGGTTCAAATCCGGGTGCCCCCTCTCTTTTTTGTTAAATGGCACGTGTGAATTTGAGCCCTAGTTATAGACATTACTGATGGAGCATCAATGTTCGAATAAAATGCCTGTTTTTCACAACAGTACCGTCCAAGAAAATAGGTCGTTTAATTGCACAATCACAGTGTCTTTAGAAGAGTCCAAAAAGCAACCAATCTATTTTGCAACAATTGTTATAATATTGTATTCATCCAATATATTTTTTACAGTTATGGTAATGAATAACAAATAGTAATATGTCTTACCTGTGTTGCCCTGGACTGACAGCAGGTCATTGGAAACGCCCCTCAGGGTCTCCAGGGTGGAGTGAGTGATGTTGTAGGTGGGGAAGATGTGTCTCGGGTGTCTGTGGAACCGCAACAGGAGATGATTGGAACAGGCCCAGGAATTTCATCTGCTTTCCTTGTTTCCATTGGCCAGTCTCCCACAATGATGTAAAATTCCACATCAGGCAGCCTCACCTGTCAGTTTAAATTGACAGATTGAGCTCAGTTTATGCAGCACAATGCACTGAACAATTTTAAAGATATTGAAAATATGTTATTATGTGTGTTTTTGGTGAGTGACAAAATAAGTTCCATCGGACAATTAAGAAAGGACCATGATCATACTTATAGATGAAAGGACAGAGACCAGCACACAAACCCACCTTTAACTAATAGTGTATATGCAATGACACAAAAAAACAAAGCAACTTTTTACCTTCCTGGATAGTGAGAGGAACATCTCATCTGAGAACATCTTAAAGTCAATGTATTTTCCCAGGGAGCGGCGGTACACCTGGTTGTCAATTACAGCATAGTGAATGAGACCTCCTCTGTTCGAGAACTGACGGGGAACCTCCTGTAGGCGGCGCTGCAGGTCAATGGAGGGGAAGACAATGAAGTCCCTCAGGATCTGGGGCTCCTCAGCAGGACACTGTATGATGCTCTGCCAGGTGCGAACATCACGCTCTGACAGTGGCGACCCGGCATTCAGGGCAGGTGGGGCTCGAGCACCACCTGTTTATCATTAAAAATAATTATAAAAATATAACTTTTTTGAGGCAGAATGAACTGAGGTAAATGAGGCTGAATTAACTGTTTCGCTGCCAGACAAGGCTCCGCTGACAGCCAGGTGCAGCAGTGGTATGGTGTAGGAACTGCTGTTGGGACAGCTTTATGTAGGCCCTAACAGTTTGTGGGCACCGTTTGTCACTGTTATAGTGCAATTAATGTATTGTTTAGTGTTGTGTTGTGTAGTGGCTTTGCTGGCATGCATATTTAAAAAATGTGGGGAGTTTGCCCCACCGAAATGTACATGCTAAAATCGCCACTGCGCTCTGGGCAGTCACAGTACTCATGATAGGCTGGGCCTGAGGACATAAAACCAACAGGGTGCAGCATCACGTGGAATCAGTGAGAATAGATAACAGATCAACATACTGCTATCTATATTATTCAAACAGGCAGACTTAGATGATGAATTAACTGGTATTTTCTCTCAAGTGATCACACTAATCTGCCATACAGATGGTACCTCATCAGAAAGGAACCATCGCCTCTGTCTAGGGGAAGGGGGGTGTGGATGCGGACATGCTCCTTCTGTGAGAGTGAGGTAATCTTCACTCTGAACGAGTCTTTACCTACATGTAAAGAGGAGATCAAAAGTAGTTAAATCACCTCTATTATGGGAACAATAACATAACCATAGGGACAATTAGAGTAATGTTCAACCTGCAAATATTAAGCTATATAGGGGAATAAAGGGGTCCTCAATCATGGACATTGTTTAAGAGTTCGATTTTGTGCATCAATAAAACATAGGCTACAGCAACAAAAACAAGTAGTTTATTTGATGACAAACTCCCCATTGTATGAGATCTCAATTGATCTTGGGGTGAAATGCCTTCAAAAGGATGGGTTACTAAACAGTTTCCCCAAAGATAACTTTAATAAGGGACGGACCAGCAGATGAGGAAATGAAATTCGTGAAATAATTGACATAGACGAAGAGCCTCTTCCTCTCTGCTTTAGACAATTATTCATCTATTCACAAACACTTACCTGGAGAGGGTTAAGTTTTCCCCAGCTGAGTTGACAGCCTGGATGATGAAGTATCGAACGTGCAAAACAACTTTAGGGTCGAGTCCTGGACCCCAAACAAGACATTTTTCATGACGGACTTCACTAGCTTGACAAAACGGAAAGTAGCTAGCTACCTAACTAATATTTATTTTTAGTGTCCCAATTTTACATGCAGCATCTCATCTTCAGAAGGGGGTGAAGTTTTGATTTGGCCGAGTGTGATTGCATGATGAATGGACTCGTGTGTATTGAGGAAGTTTGATGAAATACACACAGGAAAAATTATTTGTTTACACAGACCAATTATCGATGGTATAATACAGAAGAATGCCGTATATTACTCCCTTTTAATTATACCAGACGTTATTTTATTTTTTCCAGGGTCCGTGCTATACTGGTTCATAGGGACGTCCCCACCCCCATTGAAGTTGAAAGTTAACATTTTTATAAGGGTTAGGCAAAGATAAACCAAGATAGACCACTGTAGCTCAGTTGGTAGAGCATGGCGCTTGCAACGCCAGGGTTGTGGGTTCGTCTCCCACGGGGGCCATGTATGCACTCACTAACTGTAAGTCGCTCTGGATAAGAACGTCTGCTAAATTACTAAAAATGTTTTAAAAAAAATACATGTCGTTTCCAATGGGAACAAGCAAGGTGGGCAGAGCCTAGCACGAGCTAGCGAGATCCTATTGGCGCGTTCTAGCATCATCGGCATATTTCCGTTAGGGAACGCCTACTCTGTGAAGTGCGCATGTGCAATAACTCAATTCGCCTTTCCACTCCTAAACAACGCGTTTTTTTTTTACAAATTTGGCAAAGGGTAAAGTCTACAAAACTTAGTCCACTCTGTTCATAAAATATTTTAGTTTTGGGAACAGAAAACTGTATTGAGATGAAATGTTTCATCGATGAGAAAATTTGCAGAATGTCGGCCTAAATCCTTCTCCTTCCATCTTCTCCCACTGCCAATCGCTGAGCTGCCTCACACTACCATATTTGGTAGTGAGTGGAAACACCAAGCGGATGCTTCACATTTATACATCCGGTGAAATATCTGTCTCATTGTTCTATCTGTGGTTACTGATAAGGGTAGAGACGTCCGAAGGATTCCAGATAGCACTGACCTATTTTTCCCCAGACGCTTAAGTGCACCATGAAAATATCCTCGGTGTAGTCCACTGGAATTCAAACTTTAGTTCCGCTTACGCACACTATTCATAAAGCAACATGAAATAGGCTAAAACGTTAAATGATTGTTTAAATGACTAATGATTACGTTAAAATGTATGCACACATGACTGTAAGTCGCTTTGGATGAAAGCATCTGCTAAATGGCATATTATTATTATTATTAATGATCAAATTATTTAACCAATTCAATGATTAATTGTGTATATGTGTGCAATGGTGGAGGAGATGTGATGAAGTTGGCTTTTGATCTCTCAGACTGAAATAAAAACACATCATGAAAAATTCCTGCGTTCAGCATGTTTATGTGTGTCTCATCAACATGGATTCAATAAATGTACACAATGTTACTCAAAATGGTCACCCTTTGCTAAAGTATTGACTCTTTCTCCCAATCATCACTGCTCAAGTAGTACTCTCCATCTGTAGTGGTATCTGAGTCATACTCCTCAAAGTCTGACAAACTGGAGCTCATGATGGGCAGTAGTTCCATGGGGCCTAGAATGACTTGCGACTTCTGATCAATGATAAGTGAGTTTAAAATCTCTGTGGGCAAAGTCGATGACTCATTGAACTGTAGAGGCATAGGCAATGTCAGGTTCTTAGGGCTTAGGATGCTGTCTGTTTTCATTAGACTAAAATAGGTTTTATGAGTGCTAGAGAAAGCTCTGGAAAGGGTTCTGGGTGGGCTATCAAGGTCCCCTGGCCCTCTGATATCCTCCAGACTCCTTAGGGCCCTTGTGGGGGCCATATCAGTTCCTGTGGAGATGCGCCTGTTTCTTGATGTTCTGTTTGAGTAAATGTTGTTGACAGAGATGGAGCGGCCATGTTTCAGGCCAAAATCAGTAGTGGTTGGAGAGTTGTTGGAGTATGACAGCTGTGTGGGTTTAAAACAGGCAGCTCTACGCCTATCTGATCTACTGTCCTTACCTAATGAGCTAGAGAAGACATCTTCATTCTTTGTGTTGAGGCTAAAATGACTGGTTCTAGAACTTGCAGAATCCTTATGGGATTGACTACTAAAATAGGGTGAATGTGGATGATTTGTTCTACTAAATTCTTCTTTTGACAGCGATGGGTTTCCATTTTTCTCAGTTGATATTGTGTTCCTCTCTTTGTCATGAATATCTAACTGTGCATCCTTGGATGCTAATTTAACTGTGGAAATTGTCAGCCCATGGCAGCCTCTGTTTTGTTGTCTTAGATGACCTGCCACATTATGTTGAAGGTCAGTGGGTTTCAGCACTTCTTTGATCTCTGGAGACCTCTTCCCTGTCCGTCTATTCTCATTGATGACACTAGCTCCCTCAAGTGTTGATGGCACCGTTTTCCCCTTTCTACCAAACAACATACTCTTTTCCTCAATACGTTTGCTACTGAATATCATTCTGAGGCGATTCAGTATCTGATCTACTTTCCGGTTGCTTCTGTAACCAGTGGGCTCTTTTTCAGTTCTCTCAGAGGTAAGACTTGCGTCCTGAGCAGGCAGACCTGCATTTCTAATCCGAAATGCAAACAAATCCTTATTTGAAGTCTGCCATTTAAGCTCACTGATATGATGTATTTTACTATCAATAATCTCTGAACCAATCACTTTTATTTTTTCCCCTATCATCAAACGTTTCGTGTCTGCTGGGGCACTGTGTGTACCGCCATAGGATCTCGTGAGATTAGTCATATGATCTGGTGAAACTGGGGGGCTGTGAAGAGGTGACTGAAGCCTGTGGGAGGCCCTGGAGCTGAGGCTGGAGAGAGAATGTCCTGTGTCATATACACCTGAATAATATGCATGGTGCTTGAACATTCTTTGGTTATTAGATTGAACGGAGGCATTAGTCTGCAGATTCCTCTGTTGGCTGATCGCTTTTGATAAACCAACCTGGGCTGCTAAGTTAGGCTGCTTCGCCAACATGTTGATTCTCTCAGAAGATGACATCCATCTTGTGTTACTGGGTGGCGAGTAGGTGGAGTGATTGTCACCAGCGGTATCCATAGATACAGCCTTGGTTAAATGTCTATCAAGTGACTTGGCCCTGTTAAAGTATTTTGGACTTTCAGTTGCTGTACCTAAAGTGTTCTTAGACATGGAGAGAGAGTTAAATATCAAAGATGAGCTTAATCTGGTCCTATATCCAAGAGGGTAATGAGACAGTGTAGTATGAGGCAGGGTTCTGCTGAGGCTCTGGGGTGGGAAACACTGTAGGTCAGTGGGAGGGAACAAGGTGAGATGACTACTTGAAATGTGCTGTCTCAAGGTGACTGGACTCTCTTGGTGGTCAGAGGAGGAGGGGAGGCTAGAGGGGAGGTTGGAGGGGAGGTCGGAGGGGAGGTCGGAGGAGAGATTGGAGGGGAGGACGGAGGTGAGGTTGGAGGAGAGGCCAGAAGCTTCAGCCTGGGTCTCTACATGATGGGAGGTGGGCAGTGTGGTGGAGTTGCTTGGTCTTAGCAAGGAGAATGTTCCTGGTGACTCCACACTCCATGGCCTGATCAAGGACAAATGGCGATATGGTGTTACGGCCCGACCAGAGGCCTTCTGAAGCTGTCTCCTCTTCAAGTCAGAAGACTGAAGTTTTGGTGGTCGATGTGGGCTGTGAAAGGGAATGTTCGTAACCTCAGGGGAAAGACTCTCCACAGTGTCAGTCCTGGGCAGGGACTGCTCTTGAGGTGCAAGGAAGGGGGAGGAGATGTCAGAGTGGTGGGGGCGGATCGGGCAGCTAAATATGCTCAGATTTGGGCTAAAGGGAATAGACGTTTTCAATTCAGCTGATGGTTGGATGTGTTCTCCTCTCCTAGGGATAGATGTAGGATCCTCATGCTTCACTGGTGGGTGGCTGGCTGACCGTGGTGCTAACGCTGGTTCAGTCACTCCAGAACTTATTTGGTCCTCTCTCTGATAGCTGCTGCAGTGAGCCTGACCTATGTCCATAGAAGAGAATGAGATTGGTACATTCACCTTTGACACAGTTGTTCACAATTTTATTAACCATTTATTTGCTAGGAAACCAGCCTCTTTGAGAGAGATATAATCTAATTTCTTGATTAAGTATGTATATACACTGAGTACACCAAACAGTACCCCCACAGTACCCACCACAGCTGAACGTATATATGGCTCGATTTGTGTGTACATGAGTTACAGAATGCTCAAGTGAACTGTTTAAGTGTCTGTTTCACTCCCCCACCCAACTGGGAGCCACTGTAGCTGCAATCATAAAACACAGTTTACTATCTGTCCTTTAGTAAAGAACCAGGGGAGGACTGGAGCTATTACACACCTGTGGAGCTCTCCTGCTTTCCACCTGTTTCCAGTAGATATGTTCTTCTCTTCCCTGTTTCACCCTCAGGGGAGGCAGCAGGTCCAGTCACCTGTAAATGAGAGAGAGAGAGAGACAGAGAGACAGAGAGACAGAGATAAATAGTTTAAGTATGCAAATCACCTGCTATGCCTGGTGCAAACATACAACAGAGGGATATTAATCAATATTTGCAGTCAACCTTTGATCCGTGAGTTCATCAAAAGCTATGGACCAATCTCATAATAACTCAACAATTTGTGCAACTCCCAATTAATCAATATTTTGGTTCATCAAATAAATGTGGTTGTGAGTGCAAACATGTTATCAAGCTAAATTACATGACAGAGAAATATAGGAGAATAGGTTAGAATATGTTCTCAAGAACTGTCACAAGCTGCTGAGTTTACCCAAGCATGTGTCATAGGCATGGAAACCTGTTGAGGATACACCCAGGTGTTGAAAAGGCTCCCTGAAGGGGGTGTGTGAAATACAAGAACTTTGATGCAGTGCGGAAAGCAATACTTTACAAGGAGATTATAGGCCCAAAGGTGAGGGGAACACCCAGGCACTGGTTACTACACACCTACTGAGGACCATTATGCTCTAGTCTGTACCTTATTAGACTCCACTGAATGATCCTCAATGGGCTCCTCCTTTGCAGGTTCCTCTGTGAGCTCCTTCTCTCTGTGTGCCGCCTCTGTGTGTGCCTCCTCTGTGTCCATCTCCTTGGTGAGCTCCTCCTCTGTGTCCATCTCCTTGGTGAGCTCCTCCTCTGTGTGCACCTCCTTGGTGAGCTTCTCCTCTGTGTGCACCTCCTTGTTAGGCTCCTCTGCAAGCTCACCTATTTGCTCCTCCACATGCTTTGCCTCATTACTCTTGTCTTTGAAGCTTTGTCCTCCAGATGAGGGGATGTTGCTAACCCTAGGGGATGGGGATAAAGCATGCATTAGAATACAATTGTACCTTAATTTCATACTCTGAAAACTGTTGTACAGTAATCTGCATGTTTCCACCATGTTTGTAAGTGTACTAGCTACTTATTTGGTACAAAGGCTCACCCATTGTTATGGCTGTTGTTTTTCCCTCCAGGGTCTCTGCTGCCCCTCATAGGGACCCTGAGGCTGAACATGGAGCTGAGACGGGCTCGCAGAGTTGTATGTCTTCCGCTACCGTCATCCTTCCCTTTCATTGGCTTACTTCTCACAGTTTGCTGCTCTGTAGAATGACAATGTGTTGAAATATCACTCAGGACAAGCAGCACTGAGTTACCAACTATGATAGCCAATGATAAAGAGTAGGACTGTATGGGCTTGACTGACTAATCTGACCCTGCAAACCTTATGAGTAGCAGCAATATCTACAGTTAGGTAACCAGTAGTGACCTAGTCATGCTCTCATTGCAGGAGTAGCAGATCAGATTCCATCTCTTACATTGCTCTGGCATCTAATTAGTCATCGCTTGTCCTAAGGGCAATTTCAGGCCATTTCTGGGTCAATGGCTCACCTTACATTTAGCATTTTAGTCATTTAGCAGACGCTCTTATCCAGAGCCACTTACAATTAGTGCATTCATCTAAAGATAGCTAGGTGAGACAACCACATATCACAGTCGTAGTAAGTACATTTTAACTCAATAAAGTAGTTCATAGCAAAGTCAGTGCTAGTAGGAAAGGACAAGTGCAGATTGTTTTCTTTATTTTTTGTGGGATTTATTTAAGATACATTTATTTGAAGAGGTAGGGTTTCAGGGTTACAGTTCATGTTAACAGTTACATGTAATACATAATAGTGATTATTCTCCCTAACATACGTCTAGCCAGTCATCAACAGAACAAGTTAACAATTAACCATAAGTACATATACAGATAATTACAGTATATGGAAAGAGTCATGTTATGACACATCTGTTAAGTTATGAGGACACTTTTAACCCTGTAGAACCAGAGCAGTTCCTGGCATCAGGACCAGGAGCTTCATAGTTGGTAATGTTACATATGAAACACAGTGAGTACGTTTACAGACACACAAATCATTCGATATGAAATTGATTATGGCAGTAGGCCGGTTATAGCATTAGTCATGTAAACAACGTTTATTTTGATTCCCGATTTTCTGCATTTATCAAAGTCCTATCAGGTAGCCTGATTTCAGATGTGTCCATATAAACAGGATTATTAGGGAAATCGTTCTTCTTGCAAAGCATGTAAACGTTGAAATCGAACTATGATATTAATCTGACTATTCACAATAATCGTGATACTGTACAGGTTTCTGTGCCTCTGGGAATGGACGTTTCCTCCATCTCAGGTAGGAATATAAGCCTTCTAATTTACTGTGGGGTGTGACGAAAAGCTCTGTGTCCATTCCCACAGACAGAGCTGAAACTCTATAGCACTGTGTTCTGCCACCCATGTGCATACACAGGGGCACAACTTTTGTTTTAGAAGTGGGGGGGACATATTTACTTTAATATATATTTTTTAAAATTATCCAGTCGGATAAACACTCATACAGACTACCCGACCGCTTATAAGCGTCCGCATGGTCCTAAAGCACACCGTTGCCTCGTTTTGTATCACATTCCAATGATAAAACTGGGGGGGACAAAAATGCAATTTCAGAATGTGGGGGGGATATGTCCCCCCCGTACCCAGTGGATGTTGCTCCCCTGTGTATACATGCATCAGTGTGTGTAGACCACAGGAGGCTGGTGGCACCTTAATTGGGGAGAACAGGCTCATGGTAATGACTAGAGCGGAATCAGTGGAATGGTATCAAATACATCAAACACATGGTTTCCAGGTGTTTGATGCCAATCCATTTGCATCGTTCCGGACATTATTATGAACCGTTCTCCCCTCAGCAGCCTCCACTGGTGTAGACAGTGTATCTGGTGGTCTGTCCTCACCTGTGTTAGTGCTGTGTGGTGACTGGGATGGATGGACACTGCACTTGTTAGTCTGTTGGTTTCTCAGGTTCTCTGGCCATCCTAATACAGACTTTCTGTCCCCCCGCTGCTCAAGCAGACGTCTGGTGAGCACACATATATAAATGATTAGTCAGATATAAAGTATGTAGCTACACACACACACACACACACACACACACACACACACACACACACACACACACACACACACACACACACACACACACACACAGAGAGAAAGACAGACAGAAACCCACGATTCAAGCAGCTTGCCTTTTCATCTCAAATCCAACTTTAAAAAATCAAATGCAGTTATTTTACAGTAAAGTATACAGTCTTACTTACCCGATCCTCTCCTTTTCAATCTCCTTTAGACGCTTGTCTCTCTCTAGAACTTCAACAACCGCATGTGCCTCTTCATTGCTTAGGAAACCTAGATCCAAGTTCAAATTACACACTGTCATAGTTCCTAACTTGGTGGCAATCACTAACTGATTCCACTTCAGTTTGGCAAGTGAGGTGATAAAGGAGGTAGAATGTAAGTTGAAAGGAAACTGATAATCAGACATTTAGCTAACCAAACCACTGATGTTCTACAGTCTGCGTCTTCCCATTGCAGAGCACTCAGTGTTTTAGTCTGATCCTCCCTTCATGCTAGAAGAACAAACAGAACTCCATGCAGGTATATCCACATCGCTGGTCAGCTGAGAACAGAACAGGTTACACCCTCTCACTGCACAGCACTCTGTTTGACTCCAGGGCAGTCGCTGATGTTATCTACAATCAGCCAGATCCTTGGGCGTGTCGTCTAGTCGTGGTGAGAAGCATAGGATACATAATCCCTGTATTTTACACCTGGTGTGCAACACACTCCTCACTCAGAACAGTGACAACATACACTGAGTATAGAAAACATTAAGAATACCTGCTCTTTCCATGACATAGACTGACCAGGTGAATCCAGGTGAAAGCTATGATCCCTTATTGATGTATTTTGTTAAATCCACTTCAGTAAGTGTAGATGAAGGGGACGAGACAGGTTAAAGAAGGATTTTTAAGCCTTGAGACATGGATTGTGTATGTGTGCCATTCAGAAGGTGAATGGGCAAGACAAAATATATAAGTGCCTTTGAACGGGGTATGGTAGGTGCCAGGCGCACCGGTTTGTGTCAAGAACTGCAACGCTGCTGGGTTTTTCATGCTCAACAGTTTCCTGTGTGTATCAAGAATGGTCCACCACCCAAAGGACATCCAGCCAACTTGACACAACTGTGGGAAGCATTGCAGTCAACATGGGCCAGCATCCCTGTGGAACGCTTTTGACACCTTGTATAGTCCAGGCCCCGACGAATTGATACTGTTCTGAGGGCAAAAGGGGGGGTGCAACTCAATATTAGGAAGGTGTTCATAATGTATGGTATACTCAGTGTATACAGTCCATAAGCATTCTAATTACTCAGCCCACACTTTTACCATTCAATGACTTGAAAAGGGATAGGAAATATGTAAACATTTATTGACAGTAAGAAGGCACAGCCATAGGAAGTCTAAAAGAGCATAGAAATGCATTTTATTGTTGTTGTTTTTTTAACATATTTTGAATATCCCTGTAAAGCTGCGTTACACCATTGCACTTATTCAAAAGCATTGATTGATTTAGTAATCAAGACAGCATATGATCCTAATTCAGCACTGAATGTTCTGTTTTCCTGGAGCCTGTAATCCCAGTGTCCCCAGTGTCAGGAGAGCCGTCTGGTCTGGACGATCCAGTCAGTGAACTGGGAGACCAGGGCGTACACACCAGGGCGCTGGGGGCGGCCACACCCCACACCAAAAGAAATCACGCCCACCTGCACCCAGTGGCCATCCTCCTCACACATGAGAGGACCTCCAGAGTCCCCCTAAAACAACAGGACAACACATTCAGTGGACAGAATTCTCACACACTGTACATGGATACTACGAACTGTGATTCAATGGCATTGTGTACAGGTGGCATTCATTGTACATCACACAAATACCCAAACTTTAATCCAGTGTTGCCTTGGGGGCAGTATTCTATCCACTGCTGCCCTGGGACAGTATACTATCTGAACGTTTTCCTGGTGTAGTTCTTTCACAGAAATGCAGCGTGGTTTACAGTCATAAACATGCTATAACTGCCCACAGAGGGTTATGACCATTAAAATGTACCTGGCAGGAGTCCACTCCCCCCTCAGAGTAGCCGGCACACACCATCCTGGCTGTAATGTTGTACTCAGGCAACAGTTTCTGACAATCAGACCGGCTCACCAGGGGCAGCACTGCCTGTTGTAGCACATTAGCTACTGTGCCTGGAGGGCATTTCAACATTTACAGGCACATAATAATAATATTAATAATAATAATAATAATGATACAGTTAAATTGTACAGCGGTTTTCATCAGCCACATCCTCAGATGAACCTGTTAATGCCACCGTGAACTAACTCACTGAGTGACACCAGAGTCCTACCTTGCTCTGCTTCTGCTCCCCAGCCTGCAATGAAACAGTTCCTCCCAGCCTCAAACTGCTGGTCACTTCGTGGCAGACAGATGGGTTGAATGTAATCTGTAAAATAATAATCTGTATGAAGATTATATCCTGTGTGTGTGGATCTGTATGAAGATTATATCCTGTGTGTGTCACGCCCTGGCTCTGGGACTCTTATATGTTGAGCCAGGGTGTATAGATTCTATGTGTTTGTGTTTCTATGTTAGGATCTAGTTCATGTGTATCTATGTTGGCCGGGGTGGTTCTCAATCAGAGGCAACGAGAATCAGCTGTTGCTTGTTGTCTCTGATTGGGAACCATACTTAGGCAGCCTGTTTGGCACAGTGTATTGTGGGATCTTGTTCCGTGTAGGTTTGTGTATGTGACCGAGGACTTCACGTATCGTTTTGTTGTTTTTGTTCGTGTAGTGTATATTTAATAAAGATGTTCGCATTCCACGCTGCGCATTGGTCCACTCCTTTTGACGATCGTGACAGAAGATCCCACCAATACTGGACCAAGCAGCGTGTTTCGGAGCTAACGCCGGGTAAGGAGATGGAGAAGTTGGCGATGGCCCAGGTGGGCAAATGGTGGTCCTGGGAGGACATGTTCGAGGGCAGAAGACCATGGGCAAAGGTTCCTGCTCCCCGCATCAAGCCTGTGGTGCGCGTCGCCAGCCCGGCCCGGCCCGTTCCTGCTCCCCGCACCAAGCCTGTGGTGCGCGTCGTCAGCCCGGTCCGTTCCGTTCCTGCTCCCCGCACCAAGCCTGTGGTGCGCGTCGTCAGCCCGGTCCGGCCCGTTCCTGCTCCCCGCACCAAGCCTATGGTGCGCGTCGCCAGCCCGGCCCGGCCTGTTCCTGCTCCCCGCACCAAGCCAATGGTGCGCGTCGCCAGCCCGACCCGGCCTGTTCCTGCCCCTCGCACCAAGCCAATGGTGCGCGTCGCCAGCCCGGCCTGTTCCTGCTCCCCGCACCAAGCCAATGGTGCGCGTCGCCAGCCCGACCCGGCCTGTTCCTGCCCCTCGCACCAAGCCAATGGTGCGCGTCGCCAGCCCGGCCCGGCCTGTTCCTGCCCCTCGCACCAAGCCAGGGGTGCGCGTCGTCAGCCCGGTCCGGCCCATTCCTGCTCCCCGCACCAAGCCTGTGGTGCGCATCGTCAGCCCGGTCCGGCCCGTTCCTGCTCCCCGCACCAAGCCAGGGGTGCGCGTCGTCAGCCCGGTCCGGCCCATTCCTGCTCCCCGCACCAAGCCTGTGGGGCGCATCGTCAGCCCGGTCCGGCCCGTTCCTGCTCCCCGCACCAAGCCTGTGGTGCGCATCGTCAGCCCGGTGTCGTCAGTCCGGCACAGCCCGTGCCCGGTTCACCGGTGCCTGGTCAGGTACCGGTCAGCTGCTCCACACCGGAGCCTAAGCAATCCGCTCCACCGATGTCCAGTCCAGCTCCAGCCAGCGGGGCCAGACCAGACCAGGGGCACTACGGGGGGGTTATTAGAGGGTGGTGGTCACGCCCGGAGCCGGATCCGCCTCCGAGGAGGAATGCCCACCCAGCCCTCCCCTGTTCGGTTTATGTTTGGCGCGGTCTGAGTCCGCGCCTTTGGGGGTACTGTCACGCCCTGGCTCTGGGACTCTTATATGTTGAGCCAGGGTGTGTAGATTCTATGTGTTTGTGTTTCTATGTTAGGATCTAGTTCATGTGTATCTATGTTGGCCGGGGTGGTTCTCAATCAGAGGCAACGAGAATCAGCTGTTGCTTTTTGTCTCTGATTGGGAACCATACTTAGGCAGCCTGTTTGGCACAGTGTATTGTGGGATCTTGTTCCGTGTAGGTTTGTGTATGTGACCGAGGACTTCACGTTTCGTTTTGTTGTTTTTGTTCGTGTAGTGTATATTTAATAAAGATGTTCGCATTCCACGCTGCGCATTGGTCCACTCCTTTCAACGATCGTGACAGTGTGTGTGGATCTGTATGAAGATTATATCATGTGTGTGTGGATCTGTATGAAGATTATATCATGTGTGTGTGGATCTGTATGAAGATTATATCCTGTGTGTGTGGACTCGTCTCCCGAGTGGCGCAGTGGCACTGCATCGCAGTGCTAGCTGTGCCACTAGAGATCCTGGTTCGAATCCAGGCTCTGTCATAGCCGGCCGTGACCGGGAGACCCATGGGGCGGCGCACAATTGGCCCAGCGTCGTCCAGGGTAGGGGAGGGAATGGCCGGCAGGAATGTTGGTAGAGCATGGTGTTTGCAACGCCAGGGTTGTGGGTTCGATTCCCGCGGGGGGCAAGTATGAAAAATAAATACAAATATGTATGTACTAACTGTAAGTCGCTCTGGATAAGAGCGTCTGCTAAATGACTAAAATGTAAATGTAAATGTAAGATTATATCCTGTGTGTGTGGATCTGTATGAATATTATAGAATGTGTGTGTGGATCTGTATGAAGATTATAAATGTGTGTGTGGATCTGTATGAAGATTATATTGTGTGTGTGGATCTGTATGAAGATTATATCCTGTGTGTGGATCTGTATGAAGATTATATCCTGTGTGTGTGGATCTGTATGAAGATTATATCCTGTGTGTGTGGATCTGTATGAAGATTATATCCTGTGTGTGTGGATCTGTATGAAGATTATATCCTGTGTGTGTGGACTCGTCTCCCGAGTGGCGCAGTGGCACTGCATCGCAGTGCTAGCTGTGCCACTAGAGATCCTGGTTCGAATCCAGGCTCTGTCGTAGCCGGCCGTGACCGGGAGACCCATGGGGCGGCGCACAATTGGCCCAGCGTCGTCCAGGGTAGGGGAGGGAATGGCCGGCAGGAATGTTGGTAGAGCATGGTGTTTGCAACGCCAGGGTTGTGGGTTCGATTCCCGCGGGGGGCAAGTATGAAAAATAAATACAAATATGTATGTACTAACTGTAAGTCGCTCTGGATAAGAGCGTCTGCTAAATGACTAAAATGTAAATGTAAATGTAAGATTATATCCTGTGTGTGTGGATCTGTATGAAGATTATATAATGTGTGTGTGGATCTGTATGAAGATTATAAATGTGTGTGTGGATCTGTATGAAGATTATATTGTGTGTGTGGATCTGTATGAAGATTATATCCTGTGTGTGGATCTGTATGAAGATTATATCCTGTGTGTGTGGATCTGTATGAAGATTATATCCTGTGTGTGTGGATCTGTATGAAGATTATATCCTGTGTGTGTGGATCTGTATGAAGATTATATCGTGTGTGTGGATCTGTATGAATATTATATCCTGTGTGTGTGGATCTGTATGAATATTATATTGTGTGTGTGGATCTGTATGAATATTATGTTGTGTGTGTGGATATGTGTGTATATGTGAGGTACATCTACTTAGTAATCCACTTTATATGAACACAACATGGCCGCTTGTGCTCAGTGCCAATCTGACATAAGGTCAAACTCTCAGGCTATGTAGAGCAGAAGGGTGTTTGATTGCACACCTGTGAAGTTGACGTTTGTTTGAAGGTGTATCATTGCGATGTCAGCATCCTTGGTCCTTCTGTTGTAGTGTTTGTTCATGATGATGTGGTCAACCTTTCGGGTCTGGGATGGGAGGATATCTACACTGTCCTGGGAGTGAAGGCCCAAAACTGCCTCCCAGTTGGAAAGGTGAATATTTTTCCTGCAGGATAAAAAGACGACCGTCAATGTAGAAATGGTCTGAAAAACTTAAACTGCATGGACCAGAAAAAAAATGGTAGAGCTACTTTGTACTCAAATAGGTCAGACTCAGTTGAGGGTAAATGCACAGAAACATGGTCCTCTGTAGCTCTATTGGTAGAGCATGGCGCTTGTAACGCCAGGGTAGTGTGTTCGATCCCCGGGACCACCCATACGTAAAAATGTATGCACACATGACTGTAAGTCGCTTTGGATAAAAGCGTCTGCTAAATGGCATATTATTATTATTATTATTATGTGACATGGTGTGAACAGAAAAAGGTGAGACTCAGGTGTATACACAGTGTATATTTACAGTGTACACAAAGTAAAGGTGAATACAGGAGCATAATCAAACAGTATAAAGGGAGAGGGGGATTCCTCACCCATAAACGCAGTGTGCAGCGGTGACCAACCACTCGTTGTCAATCAGAGTAGCTCCACACACATGACGGCCCCTCCAGTACAGCGACACCATCCATGGCCACGCCCCCTTACGAGAGTCTGTCCCTCCCACCACTCTGACAGTTCCACTCTCCTCTGACTCCTCCTCTCCTTCCTCCTCCATCTGTCGTTCAGTGGACCCACTATGATCCATCTTCTGGGAGACCATACGAACGCCACACGCTAAAATGCACAGTATAGTGTTTTTGAGTGTGTTTTGTTAACTTGTCAAAACTTGTCAATGTGTATATGTGAAGGAGTACTTACAGTATCTATCATGATACTATGTTGATGCTTTATACTTTGCATACTCACGTTGGTTGTCACATTGCAAAGATATAACCTTTTCATCCGTACATTTTTCACTATGGGAAATAGAAACAAAGTTGGATGTTGGTATGACTGTTGAATCAAAGTTGAATTATTAGCGGCAGGTAGCCTAGCGGTTATGAGCGTTGGGCCAGTAACCGAAAGGTTTGATTTCCTCGATTAGCGGCAGGTAGCCTAGCGGTTAAGAGCGTTGGGCCAGTAACCGAAAGGTTTGATTTCCTCGATTAGCGGCAGGTAGCCTAGCAGTTAAGAGCGTTGGGCCAGTAACCGAAATGTTCGATTTCTTCGATTAGCGGCAGGTAGCCTAGCGGTTAAGAGCGTTGGGCCAGTAACCGAAAGGTTCGATTTCCTCGATTAGCGGCAGGTAGCCTAGCGGTTAAGAGCGTTGGGCCAGTAACCGAAAGGTTCGATTTCCTCGATTAGCGGCAGGTAGCCTAGCGGTTAAGAGCGTTGGGCCAGTAACCGAAAGGTTCGATTTCCTTGATTAGCGGCAGGTAGCCTAGCGGTTAAGAGAGTTTGGCCAGTAACCGAAAGGTTCCATTTCCTCAATTCCCCGAGCCGACTAGGTGAAAAATCTGTCGATGTGCCCTTGAGCAAGGCACTTAACCCTAATTGCTCCTGTAAGTAGCTCTGGATAAGGGCGTCTGCTAAATGACAAAACAATGTAAATGTAAATGAAATCTGTTTGTTGAATGTAGTGTACCTGGGGGTCAGGTCCAGTGTGCCGTTGGCTGCCACACTCACGGTGGTGAAGGGAGAGTCTTTCTCTGTGGAAGGTATGAGGAGGGCACTTCCTGATCTAGAGTACATGTAAACACAGTGACTGACTCCCTGTCCATCACTGTCAAACATACAAAGAATGACTGTTTCTCATTCACACACACACAGCAGAGGTCTCACCTGTAGCCCAGGTAACGACACATGAAGTGGGAGAGCTGAGCGTTCCAGTGCCGACCACAGGTTGTGTACCAGGTGGTCTGGACCTGGAGCTGCAGACGTCTGACACTCGTACTGTTCACTGATACCAGATGCACTAGAACGCATAGAATCATGGAGAACCACTTTACCAGTATTTTGGTTCACATGCCTTTTACTGGCATGAATTGCTGTATGGGTGTTGACAGGGTCACAGCTTCATTTGGTTTACTCACCACAGTCAGCTTCGTCTGAGGAGTCAGCGCAGTCTGGTTGGCCGTTACACACACTGACATTGGAGATACATTCTCCAGACTGACACCGGTACTGCCCAGTGGCACAGGGCTCTGGCATTTGAAAGGACAAAGGCAGTTTGGTTACTTGGCTTTTGAAGAACAAAGAGTACATCAGCTATGGTTAATTCAGAACTACTAATTTTGGACTATAGAATGATGAATTGGTTCCTTAATATAAAATCTTACTTGGCATGCCCAGTGCTAAGCCAGATGTGAAGTTGGCACGGAACCCTCTGTCATACCCTGTACTGTCTGTAAAGAACATCACTGTGATCTGATTGGCTGTGGAGATCACATCTGGAAAGGTAGCATCAGTGCCAGTGAAGACACCTGACAAAGAAACACACAACAATTCACCCCAGTAAACCTCCTCTGCATTTTCAATAACAACTAACAGTGTCATAGTAACATGACAGAGGTTGTGTAGGAAGGATATCACAGTAGGCGGAGGGTCAGAGACTCACCAAGCAGTTCAGACTGTGGCCCTGCCCCATCCCGCACCTCCACGATGTCATAGGTCGACTCAACGTCAAAATCCAGGAAGTGAAGCTGGATGTTCCATCCCTCCCTGGCATGAAGAGTCCACAAACCTTGCCCAGGATAGACAGATGTATGAACACCACATTTCAACCAATTAGGAAAACAAATGAACAAAACACAAAGTTCATACAAGAAGCCTTGTTTCCATAGGAGTGTGGGTAGTTGGGGGAGCTGAATGTAGAGTTGGGTTCCCAAAGGTCAAAAGGTCCTCCACAGTCAGCTGAGAAAGAGGAATGAATACATGCTTTAGATGCTTCCATGGAAAACAAGGACACATGACATGAATGGATAAAGAACAGTGAATGTCAGGCGAGAGAGGGTGAGTTGGTGACTCAGTGGTAGTGAGTGATTGTGAGGGGGCTGGTTAATGATGACAGGGTGGTTCTGTTCTGAATGGATGGCCTGTGTCAAAGTGTTCCATGTGAAGAATATGTGGTTCAGAGTAACATACGAGGTATAGGAGGTGGTGTTGGAGGGGTGGGAACCACTGTTGGCTCTGGTGGGTCCGCCCCACAGGGACCCATTGTCAGACTAATGTCATCCAGGGCAATGTCATTCTTCATACCCCCCTTCTTCTGAGCCTCAAAAACCACCTTGAGAAGAACATCACAGTGAAGAGACAGAGACTTATAGACAGACAACATTTACAGCCAAGTATAACATCATGGCAATTATACAGTGTGGGATTCTGACCGTTGTATCAGCTGTGCTGTTCAGGGTGACCTGGCCGAAGTTCCAGTTATCTCCATAGTTACCCTCCTTCTGGAAGACCATAATGACTGAAGCCTCTCTGACCACAGACGTTGACCGTCTCTCTACCAACACCCTCAGCCGACGCACATCCTCTCCATACATATGGTACCTGGAGCAACAAGTAGCATAAATACACACCTGTTGAGAGGCTATGTATTTAGAGATGGGTAGCCATAGACAGTACATGAATAGAGGGAGAGAGAGGGTCACTTACCAGAACTTAAGACACATTGGTTCATTTGAATGAGTTAATCGGAGGCTGCGGATCTTGAAGTTCTTCTCCCACTGGCCAGGGCTTCCCGGTGTGACAATGTAGTAGCCTGTGTCGTCAGAACACAATAACAGTCACAGAACAGAAACAGACTACAGCAATCCGACATCGAAATAAAGTCATAAAGTCTCCGCAAAATAAAGTAATGTCTTGTCACATAATGACACACCTGATTGGTTCCCAAATGTATGGTCAAAGTTTGGGCCTGTGAAGGGGGGGAATGTAGGGATATGGGTGCGTATCCAGTCCCCTTCGTCCTCGGGCTCCTGCCTCCAGAAACACAGGCCCTCCTCAAAGGAGCAGCTCAGCCTCTCCTCATCTGAGAGGGCAGAGAGGAACACTGTCACTGTCGTTTCATTTCACAGAGAGACCCAAAACCAAATCATATTACAATCTTCCTTCCAGTTCATTTTGATAACCCTTGAAATCTTTAAGTCAGGGTTTCCCAAACTCGGTCCTCGAGACCCCAAGGGGTGCACATTTTGGTTTTTGTCCTAGCACTACACAGCTGATTCAATTAATCAACTAATCATCAAGCTTTGATCATTTGAATCAGCTGTGGGGTCCCGAGGTTTGAGTTTGGGAAACACTGTTTACTAGAGAGGTTGCTGATGTCTTCTGCTGAGTAGGTGGCATTGAATCCTTGGAGATTGTTGTAATCGTCAGAGGAGAACTCAACAGTGGCCTTGTCAGACAGCAGCCACACAGTGCCTGGGGAGGGGCCTGACAGCTGGTCTGAAACACAGCCATAGTGGGTGGTAGATGTGTTATTACTTTAGTTTATATAGATATATTGCTGAATAGCAATTAGCATATATTTGCTCAGGAGTGTTATCCACTTACATGTCAGATATTTCCCCTGTCCTGTGCCCTCATACAGACTGAGAGTATCAATATCTTCTTCTGTGTTGAATGAGTGGAAATTCATCTTTATTGCCAGTCCTTTCTGAATTCTAAAAAGGGAAGAAAAAAATAAAAAATGTTTTAATTAAGGTAGCACAAAAAGTAGAGAGGTAGCACTGGTATGTCAGGTAAAAGTATATGAACATGAGTAGTGTGTAGTTAGTGTGAGAAGCAGGAGTACCGTATAACCCAGCGGCAAATCGTGCCATTGTTGTAAGGGAGAGGGAAGTTTTCAGAATGGAAGGAACCCGTAGGACCAAGAAGAAGGAATTGGCCATCGCACTTTGTTGCTATGAAAATATGAACGATATCCACACAGTTCAGGTCTATTATACTACCAATGCACTCATGACCACATTACCAGACCACACATTATGCGTTGACATGGCATTTTCTTGTTACTCTGTACCATCTATACATTCAAGAACAATGTTTATCCACTTAATTATTAATCGTCCACCAGCCGGATCTCTACATGGAACCCAAAAGAGTTCTACCTGGAACCAAAAAAGGTTATCCTACAGGGACAGTTGAATTACCCTTTTGGAAGCCTTTTTTCTAAGAGTGTAGGGACGAGGTTACATAATCAGCAAACACTGAGTATCAAACACTCACCACAGAGAGTATGGTTTTCATCTGAGCCATCAGGACAATTGTCTACTCCATCACAAAACTGCATGGTGGCCACACATGTAGTGCCATCCCCACAGAACATATGATAAGGTGGACACTTCCCTGTGGACATGAATCATCATTCACCATCATCAATGAAATGTAAAATAAATGGTACTGGTACAGTACTACAGCACGATTAATCTACTGTAAGTGTTTCCTATCGATTCAGTTCTCACCTGAAGAAGATGTAGTGGAAAGATGAGGTGTAGTGGTCGGTTTGGTTGAAGAGGTTGGCTGGGATGTAGTGGAAAGATGAGGTGTAGTGGTCGGTTTGGTTGAAGAGGTTGGCTGGGATGTAGTGGAAAGATGAGGTGTAGTGGTCGGTTTGGTTGAAGAGGTTGGCTGGGATGTAGTGGAAAGATGAGGTGTAGTGGTCGGTTTGGTTGAAGAGGTTGGCTGGGATGTAGTGGAAAGATGAGGTGTAGTGGTCGGTTTGGTTGAAGAGGTTGGCTGGGATGTAGTTAGATCCTCTTTCACTAAACAGAAACATCATATAGGTTCAAATTCTCAATGGTGCATTTCAGACTTATCTTCTGGATTAATAACATGGTAATAGATCTAGATCCCACCTTCTTCCCAATAGTATGATCATGTACCGGTATGTAAGGTGTGGGTAGGTTGTTTTACACCTATACCTGTGACCTGGATGCTATTTTTGTCAACCACCAGGCCCCCAGTGCTCTGAAGCCCAGCCACCAACTGCTGCTCTGCCTCCTTCACCTCCACACTCTGACGGAACTGCAGGTCAAAGTTCACCACCACACTGCCATTGCTGTCACATGGGGGGATTTATGGTCAGAAATTGTATAATGACATTGTCACTTTCAGTATATGTCACTATGCTATGAGGTTGTCATTTGTAAATATCATTATACAGATACTGTCTCACCTGAAATCGAAAACTTCACAGGCCTTGAAGTCATTATTGAGGGAGCCACGGCCGTAAGCGTCAGATATCTGTGAGAAAATATAGTATTTATAATTTATGACTAAAGTGTGTAGGAGAGTGGACAGGAGAACGATTCATTTGTGTATGGAATCCCGACATACCAGATGCTCTGTGTCGAAGGCCAGGGACTTGAACTGCAGACTGTTCCTGTTTCTCAGCTCCTTAGTAAACACAGCACCCCTCGTAATGACCAGCCTCCCACTGAACACAGACTCAGTCTCACCTAGTCCACCCTGGTCCACTGGGACAAACACACATACTGTCAGTGACTGACACCTGTCACTCTATACATGACCAACAGATCAGAAACAAAACTATGGAGTGGAAAATTGATATGTTTTACCCAAAAGTCATATGCAGTATACAATATTACATTTGATTTCTAAACAAATATATTGACCGTTTTAATGACAGAAATGGGTTAGGAGGAAAGAAAACAAAACTATTTTCTCACGGTCAGTCTGCAAGGCGAGCCAGCTGATGATAATGAGGCTGACACACACCGCCAGCAGGGTCAGACACAGGACACTCAGCAGCACCTCCGAGGACGAGCAACGCCGCTTCCCACACCACATGGCTCCCTGACGTCCTCACACACTCACACCGTCTTCTTGTCCTTCAGCTGACACCTCACACAGAATTCTCTGTGATTCAAACACTTTCTCTGTCATGAACTATCATAGGATTCTGCACTGTGGAGTGAGTCTCCAACTACGTCCTATGTTTTCTGTTGTATCTACAGCCTGTTTCTTTGACTATCCGTCTACGAGAATTTCTCTGCTCTCCATGGGCAGGGCTAGTTATTAATGAGACCTTGGCCCTTTATCTCTGTGAGGGGCAGCAGTAAACCTTTTATTGTGCAGTAACTGGAACAACAAAGTGATAGCCAATCTATGCTGCATCATTGGTGATATCCCTAATGAGTGTCCTTAATAACAAGAGCACTGATGGTGGAGAACGACAAAATAAGTACTGTAAATTGGCCTAAAGGATGAAGGTTGGGACAGTCCCTTAACCACAAACCCATATCAATCTGACCATTCTGTCAGCATGTGATACAATGAAATAAAATAATAAAACTTCCAAACGTACGGGACTCCACACAAATTAATATTGTTATGAGAATTATTTAACAAACTATTTCAGTGTCTCTGTGCGTCTCCCAAAAGGTTGTAAGTCTTTTGGGATTTAAGTAACGGACAGAGTCCCGGTCTGCATAGTCAGAGATTTATTCATTGAGAATTCTGCCATCACAATTTCAGAGTCCATCTTTTATACTCATACGTCATACAAAAATCCCTCCCCTCTTTAGGCGGGCTGTAGTTTTCCACTTTAAAACTGCTCTCCTGACCATCAGTTCACACACACACACACACACACACACACACACACACACACACACACACACACACACACATACACACACACACACACACACACACACACATACATATACACACACACACACACACACACACATACATACACACATACACACACACACACACACACACACACACACACACACACACACACATACACACACACCCACATGCATTCCTTAGTTATCGCCGTCCTCACAATATCCTGCATACTCTTTAAAAAGCCTAACAGTTTCTCTCCTCCCTAAATTGGGAGGCCTCTTTATCTTGGTTTCTCAGTTGTCTGTAGACAGCTCTCCTTGTCCTTTGTTGTCTGGTCTAATTCTTACTCACATTGCTAAATAGTAGCTCAATGTCATAGTCTTTACTCGTCCTACTACACTCACACATTCTAACACATTTCACACAGTTTCAGGGTGTAATAATTAGTCACTTCTAAGAAAGTACTAATCATACTTAAAACAATAACATTTCACAACTATATTTAAGGGTGGAACATTTAGTCATTACTTTTAACCTGTATATATTTTAATTCCTATATCAAATATGCACTGAGTGTACCAAACATTAGGAACACCTTCCTAATATTGAGTTGCACCCACCTCCTTTTGCCTTCAGAACAGACACAATTTGTCGGGGAATGGACTCATGGTGTCGAAAGCGTTCCACAGGGATGCTGGCCAATGTTGACTCAAATCCTTCCCACTGTTGTGTCAAGTTGGATGGATGTCCTTTGGGTGGTGGACCATTCTTGATACACACGGGAAACTGTTGAGCGTGAAACACCCAGCAGCGTTGCAGTTCTTGACACAAACCGGTGCGCCTGGCACCTACTACCATACCCCATTCAAATGCACTTAAATATTTTGTCTTGCCCATTCACCCTCTGAATGGCACACATACATAATCCTTGTGTCAATTGTCTCACGGCTTAAAAGTCCTTCTTTAACAAGTGACATCAATAAGGGATCATAGCTTTCACCTGGATTCACCTGGTCAGTCTATGTCATGGAAAGAGCAGGTGTCTTTAATGTTTTGTATACTCAACGTATAACTATCAAACACATACACACTACAAAAAAGGTATATTCTACATAATATCCTACACAGAAACATAAATCCACTCCTGTCTTTAAGTAGACTTTGAACACTGATATGTGAGTGAGCTATTAATGTTACCTTATTACATTTACGTCATTTAGCAGACGCTCTTATCCTTATCACAGAAGGTACCCTCTGATAGTGACCTCACTCTGTGTTGCCCTCTCTGCCATGGAATTCCTTCTAGAACATCATACAACATGCATCCTCATAGTAAATGACTAACGCTCAGATATTTCCTAAGTCAGAGTTCGCTACTTATGTCATCTATGCACTAAATTCAGCTTTCACTAAAGCTGTCAATCAGAGTTGATACAGCATTGTTTATTACCAAAGCAATAAAATGAAGGAGAACCATACTAGAATTCCTCAGTCATAAACATTACATCAGATCTAAGGTAATTCTATCTAAATAGATCAAAGGTGATTCTATCTAAATAGAATATTTAGATAGAATCTAAATATAATCATGTGGAAGAAGTAGTTTCTGCTACTAGAAGTGACCATCATCCTTGAATCTACCTAGACATCCAACTTAAGACAAAGCAACAGTAAACATCATCCCCCACAAATGATGCAGCCCCCCCTTGGGCCAATTGAGATGCGTGTGACTAACACATTTTCATTACTATAGCTTCCGGCTTGGGCCAATCAGTGTAATTTTGTAAACGCTGGATCTCTATGGCAAGACACATCATTCACCCAGGTTTAGTCAAAATCGGGCAAGTGCTGTCTGAGATATCGCGTATGACTAACGTACTAACGGACAAAGACAGATCCACAGTCCACTCCCCGATTTCATGGTGGGGACAATGAGAATGATGTCAAATGTTATGCCTAATTCTGTCACACAGCTAGAAGTGCTGCTCACATTCCAATATTATGTGGTTCAAATCACTTGGAACTCATAAATCAAACAGCCACACATTTAAGTTCCTTTAGGAAATGTGCAATTTATTTGGTGTAAACACACCGGACGATCAAACAGAAAAACAGTCAGCGCATATGAAACAAAACTGCGTAAACAGATATATACATATATTTGTACAGGAATACTCAAAGGCATACTGTGGGCTATATTCAAGAGCAGATGGTCTTTCATGGTTGTACAGTGTCTGTGCATTTGTAAAGCTGAGAAAAGGACCATCCTCACAGCTTGTGGGCATCTTAGTATATTAGGGTATTGAGCATATGCTACACGTTTCAGCTTGTATGTGGATGATCAATGCTAATTGTTTATTTGAGTGTATGTGCTCACTTTTTGCATCTGTTCCTGCGCCTCTGCAGTCTGCTCTCCCTGCTTCTTCTGTGTTTGTGCGGCTTTGCAGGCTCCACTTCTCCTTGCTGAGCTGTCTGCCTCTTAGGCCCTTCTCTTTGGTGAGCTGTCTGCTTGTTGGGCTGGGTAGAGCTGGGAGGCAGGGGGAGCAGGGGGGCCTGACCCTGGCTGGGACAGGGGGGTCGTGTAGGGGCCCATTGGGGGTATCCTGGCCAGGGCAGCAGGGGGGCAATAGGGGGACACAAGGATGAGGGGGGGACATAGTAGTGGGGCTGGGGAGGGGTGATACTCAGAGGGTACTGCTCACAAGGGTAGCCATGCACCTACAACACACAAAAAAAACTGTTAGTCAAGCACTTAATTAGTTTTACAAGGAAAGGAAAGGGGGATACCTAGTCAGTTGCACAACTGAATGCATTCAAAGTACTGAATGTTGAAAATATCTCCCTCTAATTCCCAGTGAGTCCTCACCATGTTGTTCCAGTGGAACTGGTCCTGGCAGGAGAGGCTGACATCAGCACGCCCTGTGAAGTGGAACACAGATGACTCTGGGAGACCTACGTTCACACTAAGAAGAATAAACAGATGGTCAAGGATTAGATTAAATCTGTTCATAACATTAGCCAAAAATAAGATGCTCTGAAATGACATGGTCTGGCCTGATTCACCTGGGTGTGTCATGTGAAGGGTCATCACGGTCATCCTCTGTGCCTTGAGGTCCAGATCCCCCATCCTGGTGGGAGCTACCTACAAGGGGGTAAGGGGGAGGGCCTAAAAACCTTCACCCTACCTATCTGCAATGCACTGATATCCCTAAGCAGCTGAAACATCAGTTACTTTAAGAACACATCCTGCTTCATGTAGAGAGCAAATTGTAAATTAAAAGGTTTTGGAAATGTCCTGATGCTAAATTGCTGCTCTGCAAACTTCATAAGTCCAAATGGGTGAGTTGAAAGCTGATCAAAACGGTCTGTGAATGGATTCTTAATGATGACAAAAAACACTGACCTACCGGTGCCATACTGCAGCCTGAGTTGACGGCCAAAGAGCCAAGTGCCATTCAGCAAGGCAATGGCATAGGGTACAGCTTCAGCATGCTTGTAATACACAAACCCATATGACCTTTGGCGACCCTCACGGTCTCGGGCGATGGTGACCTTCTTCAGTGGCCCAGCCTGGTGGTATGTAACAAGGCACAGACAGGATGTAAACTAGAAACACCAGATGCAGATGATGAATTCTTTTTACATTTAAGGAATAATATCTCTGTGCAACTTCCTTTTTGTTGCATTTCACCTGTGGCCACCAACATCACTGGATGTGGCCTTATCATGACTCTCTTCCATCTTATTATCTCTGCATGTCCTTCACATTTAGTGTAAAAGGTGATTTGGCTTGCTAGAATTCAAACCAATGACACTACCTCATGAAAAATAAGACAAACAAATTAGGCCAACATGTATTTTAAATTGACTTAAAACACAAATTAATTTCCACCCACAGCGAGAGCAAACTGTAAGACCTGCTAAATTGAGCTGCAGCCACTGTCACCAGGGGTGTTTTCATTATGCCAATTCTGTTGCAATCGTTTCTTAAACAGAAGCAAACAGAACGAAACGGGGAAGGACCTACCTGAATTTGTCGAATAGAAACTCTCGTTTTAGTTGCAACTGTTAGGACTAATGATTACACCCAGACAGGCAGACAGTTCAGCTGGAGTAAACACCAGTGGTTTCATTTCACCCACACATTCATTGCCATTCATTTCGTCAAATGGTAGAGCCTGTGGACAATGGGAGCCTACCTGCAAAAATAGCTCGAAAATAATTTCCTCATTAGCTGAACTGCCTAAATTAGCCACAAAGACAGTTTTGTCTGCCTCTTTCTGGTTCTGCATAATGGTCCTCGGAACCTGTTGAGTTATATTTCACCAGCTCTGAAGACCCCTAACCTGCTGCTAGATCAAAATTACATTGATCTGCGTTTGCCGTAAAAAGGATGCCAATAACAGTACATTGCGACATCTGAGGTACATAATTTGTAACACTAGGGGGCGCTGTTGCTTATCCGAAGGTCCAGGTGACATGCTGTCCATTTTAGTAGCGAAAGTCTTCAGAGCCAAAAAGGTTTGTCCTATGATAAACATTACATTATACTTTATTGATCAAAAGTGAAAGTTGATTGCAAACAAAAATTATAACAGAAAACCACAGAATTACTCTATGTGTTCGTTATGCGCAATGTTAAACTTTTGACAAGAGTTTTATGATGTTGAAAATAGAACTGAACAACAGCAGTAGAAAGGTAAGTAGAAATGTCAATAACACTTCTGATTGTTGTACTACCTGCTTGGAGAGTTTATACCTGGCTATTAGCCCAGCCAGAGTAGTAATTTCTTGGGGGCAGGGGGGTGTGGTCAGGCCTGTGAGAGTAGAGAGAGGCAGGGAACAGTGGGAGTTTGCTCTGCTGTCTTACCCTTTCCACTTCCTGGAATGAACACAGGCACACAGCTATGCAACCAAAAAGAGTTTGGACCTCGACACACTGAGTCCAGGGAACTAGTACTCTCAAGGTAACAACAAGGTAAGACTTTCAAAATGTCTGTTCCTCTCTGCTTATCTCTCACCCACTCTCTACATTTCTCCCTGAATAAGGCTTTATAGCTTCTTCTGAAGTATTCTTGTGTAATAGAGAAGATTGTTGGCAGGCTGTACATTTACATTTAAGTCATTTAGCAGACGCTCTCATCCAGAGCGACTTACACAGTATGGACAATGGCATTTTCTCAGTGTTTGTATTACTGTGTAAACACTTGCAGTCTAATAATATAAATATGTGTCTGTGAGCAACATGTGACAGGGATTCGTCTTCTGATTGTGTGAATTATTACTTTTTTGTTTGATGATAATATAGCACAGTGCCAGTGGAGGCTGCTGATGGGAGGATGGCTCATAATAATGGCTGAAATGGAGTCAATGGAGTGGTATCAAACGTGGTTTCCATGTGGTTGATACCATTCCATTGACTCCATTCCAGCCATTACTATAAGCCGTCCTCCCCTCAGCAGCCTCCAGTGCTCAGTACCATGCGCATTTCCAGAGTTTTGAACACACCCAAAAGGATTCACACTGATAGCCAAGCAGTGTCATTGTCACAGGGTCAACGGTGTCTTTACTGTAGTAGGTAATTGTCTGAAACCTGTTTTTCCTCTCTCTCTCTCGCTCTCTCTCTCTATCTCACACACAAAAACAAAAATTGGATGACGTTCTCATGCACACAGAAAGTGAAACTGTATAGGGAGGGTGAGTCAACTTGGAAGAAACTGAGTTCCAAATCAATCAATCAATCAATTTTATTTTATATAGCCCTTCTTACATCAGCTAATATCTCGAAGTGCTTTACAGAAACCCAGCCTAAAACCCCAAACAGCTAGTAATGCAGGTGTAGAAGCACGGTGGCTAGGAAAAACTCCCTAGAAAGGCCAAAACCTAGGAAGAAACCTAGAGAGGAACCAGGCTATGAGGGGTGGCCAGTCCTCTTCTGGCTGTGCCGGGTGGAGATTATAACAGAACCATGCCAAGATGTTCAAAAATGTTCATAAGTGACAAGCATGGTCAAATAATAATCAGGAATAAATCTCAGTTGGCTTTTCATAGCCGATCATTAAGAGTTGAAAACAGCAGGTCTGGGACAGGTAGGGGTTCCATAACCGCAGGCAGAACAGTTGAAACTGGAATAGCAGCAAGGCCAGGCGGACTGGGGACAGCAAGGAGTCACCACGGCCGGTAGTCCCGACGTATGGTCCTAGGGCTCAGGTCTTTCAGTTGGCTTTTCATAGCCGATCATTAAGAGTTGAAAACAGCAGGTCTGGGACAGGTAGGGGTTTCGTAACCGCAGGCAGAACAGTTGAAACTGGAATAGCAAACAATGCAATGATAATGTGCATGCATCCATGCTGCTAATTGGGAAGGTGTCTGTACTGATGTGTATGCTAATTAGTGGTGGGCACCAATATCAATAATTGGATATAATATCGATATCGTTTGAGCATGGCATATATTGATATTGGTTTATCCTTGCTGTGCAAGACTGCCTCTCTCAAGCTGTTCTCACTCTAGATGTGACGTCACTTCATGCACAGCACACACGCAAGCACCTTCCGACATCCATAGTTATAGATCAGTGGTACAATTTGTAGCCTTCCTAGCGATCAAGCCATATCCCTGTACATACTGTGCCTTTATCAGTGGGGCAGCTTAGCAAATCAATCATGCACTTTGTGATAAAAGCACCAAATTTGGCACAGATGTAGATTTATATACCCTGAAAAGATTTAGATATGGAGCCACCCCAGATTTGGGCCCTGGGGGATGTGGCATCCATTTTACCATCTGCAGTACCATTATTTTACAATTCAGAAGGACTGTTTTGAGATGAAGGCACCAAATTTGGAACAGAGGTAGATTTATGGAAACTTAGAAGATGTAGATTTCGAGCAACCCCGGATTTGGCCCCTGGGGGCCAGTGATGGCAATTTAAAAAAAATGGCTGCTGATGGTAACACTATTTTGCAGTTCAGAAGGACTATTTTGAGATAAACAAACCTAAGTTGCCACAGAGGTAGATGTATGTAGCCTGAAAATATTTAGATATGGCGCTACCCCAGATTTGCCTCCTGGGGGCCATAGCAGCCATCTTACAAAATTACTACTGTCAGTAATGCAATTAAAAATTTCTTAAGGCTTTTATTTTAGATAAACACAGCAAATTGTGCACAGTGGTAGATTTAGGTAACCTCAAAAGAGTTAGATATGGAGCCACCACAGATTTGGCCCCTGGGGCCGTGGCAGCCATCTTACTAAATGGCTGCAGGCTGTACCAGTATTTACAAACCTTTAATCTACAGAAAGTCATGGCCTACTGTACTTTTAAAAGTCATGTACTATACTTCTTGCCCTGAATCTCCTGAAAACCAAATGTTTACCAGTAACACACAGTATAATACAATGAGTACAGAGAGAAACACAGCAGTCATGTAGGCCAAAAAAGTGAACATTTCTGGGACTGAGTGTAGCAGAGGTGAGTTAGAACACTCCAGTGATGAGGTAGCCCTGCCTGAGACTTAAAACTATCTTCGGCGCAAGATAGAAGATTGTTTTGGCCAAATGGATAAGACGATCGGTTCCCGAGTGGGAGACCGGGATTCACATCGTACCAGATACCTGAGCATGTTAACAAATGGCTACTAAAGCTACTTTGCAATGCCCATATCAGGAGCAAATTCAGACTAACTACAGCTGTACCTGGGAATATATCATAGCCATTGAATAGTTCACAATTGCTGTGGGACAATACTCTCAAGCTGTGCTTCTGTCAGATAAGAGCTGTGCCTGGGGCCTCCCGAGTGGTGTAGCGGTCTAAGGCACTGTCTCCCGAGCCGGTTGGGGAGTTGCAGCGATGAGACAAGATTGAAAAAAGGGGGTAAACTACAAAAAAATTTGAAAAAAAGAACTGTCCCTGGCACAAGGAATATTTTACTTTCAACCCGTTTCATAAATAAAAGTAGGGTGACACACTAGCTTTTCTATTTCCAGCTGAATATAATGTTCTGCAATTGGAACAAATTAAAGGCACAGTTTAGTATGTCATGGACTTTTGGTGGTGACTGTTGATCTGAGGCAGCATCAGGTAAAGGTGTACATCCTGCACCCTATGGGACCTCCGAAAAACATCATTCTAAATACAGCAACAAACAGAATATACACCCTTTCAAAAGAGATGAGTACAGCATCAAAAGCCCTGGAACTAACCAGCTAATTTACTAGTGGCTACTAAGCAAAGGTAACTCATGGCCTTGGACCGGATCTGACATCCTGTATTCAAGTGTATGCTCTACATCAACCAATGCTGTACATCAACCAATGGCAGTCATGTTATAAAAACATTAGGAGATGTACACAAGGGTCTCTAAACTATAATATACATTATAACATCTAGCCTAATTGGGGTCAAAGGCATTTTGTAAGAAGGCTGCCATGGCCCCCAGGGGCCAAAGCTGTGGTGGCACCATTTCTAAAAAATGTCAGGGTACATGCATACACTTAGTGTAAAAAACATTAAGGACACCTGCTCTGCTCTTTCCATGACATAGAATGACCAGGTGAATCCAGGTGTAAGCTATGATCCCTTATTGATGTCACTTGTTAAATCCACTTCAATCAGTGTAGATGAAAGGGAGGAAACAGGTTAAAGAAGGATTTTTATGCCTTGAGACAACTGAGATTGTGTATGTGTGCCATAACAGAGGGTGAATGGGTAAGACAAAATATTTAATTGCCTTTGATTGGGGTATGGTAGGAGGTGCCAGGCACACCGGTTTGTGTCAAGAACTGCAACATTGCTGGGTTTTTCACTCTCAACAGTTTCCCATGTGTATCAAGAATGGTCCACCACCCAAAGGACATCCAGCCAACTTGACACAACTGTGGGAAGCATTGGAGTCAACATCGGCCAGCATCCCTGTGGAATGCTTTCGATACCTTGTGGAGTCCATGCCCCAACGAATTGAGGTTGTTCTGAGGGCAAAAGGGGGAGTGCAACTCAATATTAGGAAGGTGTTCTTAGTGTTTTGTACACTCAGTGTATAGTTCTGTGCAAAATTTGGTTTGTTTATCTGAAAATAAGCCTTCTGAACTGTAAAATGTTCATACCCTCAATGGCCATTTTGTAAGATGGCTGCCACGGCCCCCTGGGCCAAATCTGTGGTTGGTCTATATCTACATTTTTTCACGGTACATTAATCTACCTCTGTGCCACATTAGGTGTGTTTATCTCAAACAAGGCCTTCAGAACTGTAACATTGTATTACCAACAGTGGCCATTGTGTAAGTTGCCACAGCCCCTAGGGGCCAAATCTGTAGTGGAGCCAAATTCCGAGCCTTTGTCTTAAAATAATCCTTCTGAATTATAAAATAATGGTACTGCTGGCAGCCATTTTCATAGATAGCTGCCAGGGCCCCCTGGGGCCATATCTGTGGTAGCTCCATATCTAAATATTTTCAGGGTACATACATCTACCTCTGTGCAAAATTAAGTGCTCTACGGGAATTAAGAGAGATCTAACTCTGATTTGGTACCTTCTTCTCAAAACAGTACTTCTGAACTGTAAAATAATGTTATTGCCTGCGGCCATTTTGAAAAATGGCTGCCACGCCCCCAGGGGCCAAATCTTGGGTGGCTCCATATCTAAATCTTTTCAGGGTGCATACATCTACCTCTGTGCCAAATGTGGTGCTTTTATCACAACATGCACAACTGTTTAAGATTTTTCAGCTTAGCCCCCCACCCCCATGATAGGCTACTGTTATCCTTCAAGTAAACTACAAATCAACCGTTCACCGTGTCTTGCCATCATTGCGTTCTGACCAACTCCGGAGGCAAACACACCCAAACCACACCCACATAGAAGTTGGTTGACACTCAAAGCTGTCAATCAAGCCATTAACCCTGAAGTGCCTACTAGCCCCATGTTACATCCTACACTATCCTGTGCTGTGCTGTGCCCTATGCTGTGCTATGCTGTGCTATGCTGTGCTGTGCTATTCTGTGATGTGCTGTGCCCTATGCTGTGCTATGCTATGCTATGCTGTGCTGTGCTGTGCCCTATGCTGTGCTATGCTGTGCTATGCTATGCTGTACCCTATGCTGTGCTATGCTGTGCTATGCTGTGCTATGCTGTGCTGTGCTGTGCCCTATGCTGTGCTATGCTATGCTATGCTGTGCTATGCTATGCTGTGCTGTGCTATGCTATGCTGTACCCTATGCTGTGCTATGCTGTGTGTGTGCTGTGCTGTGCTGTGCTGTGTGTGTGCTATGCTATGCTATGCTGTGTTGTGTGTGTGTGTGTGTGTGTGTGCTATGCTGTGCTATGCTATGCTATGCTGTGTGAATCCTCGTCTTAATTAAACCCAACTCAACTGTAATCCACCTGTCTGTCATATGTGCCCTGATCAGCACCTGGGAGCGAACACATTAAGCAATACCAAACCTATGAATATACAGTCCACCAAGTCATTTTACATTTACATTTCAGTCATTTAGCAGAAACTCTTATCCAGAGCAACTTACAGTTGGTGCATTAATCTTAAGATAGCTAGGTCATAACAACCACATATCTCAGTCATAGTAAGTACATTTTTCAGTCCTCTATTACAGTTAACCTACACTTTTATGTAAAAGACAATACATGACTGTTCCTGCAGGCACAAATCCTTTCATAGGCTCTCTCATTTAGTATACTTAGCTTCAAATTGTATTCAAACTGATTAGGAAGGTTAGGCCTCCAGAATATTTGACATCTGGCCCAATGGGCAATTAGAAAAGCAGTTGTCTGAATTTCACAAGCCGTGGAAGTCCATACAGTTGCAATGTTATTCATTCAAACCAATATGATTCAAAAATTCAACTGATATATAGATTTTCCATATCATTGCCCATCACTAATGCCTATCACTATTTATAAAAAGGGTTAAATGCAGGATGAGTCTGAAAGAATGCCTTCCTTCTCTTCAGTAATTGTATTGTAACAACGAGGAAAGCCACACACTGATGGAGGATCACACACTACAGAAGACTACCTAGTAAATGACCTAGTGCTAATCTGTAGTCAATTTACATGCTAATATCCATGAGCTGTTCTGATGACAGGGTGACTGTCCAGTGACAACTAGAGGATACTTCCAATGAAAAACAGCTCACTTGCTTTAGAGAACTACCCCATCTCGAAATCTGACCTCCTTTGCATACACTCTTAGAAAAAAAAGTGCTATCTAGAACCTAAACAGGTTATTCAGCTTTCCCCACAGGAGAACCCTTTGAATAACCCTTTTTGGTTCAGGTAGAACCCTTTTGGGTTCCATGTAGGCCCCTTTCCACAGAGGGTTCTACGTGGAACCAAAAAGGGTTCTCCTATGGGGACAGCTATTTTCTAAGAGTGTACTCTACGAGTTCAGACATGCCCTTATGCACCTAGTACTGAGCTGTTCTGATGACAAGGTGACATTCCAGTGACAACTAGAGCATACTTCCAATGAAAAACAGCTCACTTGCTTTAGAGTACTTCCCCATCTCGAAATCTGACCTCCATTATATACACTCTTAGAAAACAGTGCTATCTAGAACCAAAAAGGGTTCTCCCTGGAACCAAAAGGGATTCTCCTATGGGGACAGCTATTTTCTAAGAGTGTACTCTACGAGTTCAGACCTTCCCTTGTGCACCTAGTACTGCATTGATGCAGTGAAAGAAATGCACCATATGGTGTCCAGTAGTACACAAACACACCATAGTCACCCAATGGGGACAGAGAGAGGGACAGAGATATTCAGCTCAGTCAACTGGTCTCAGAGCATAACCCTCATCAGTTTACAGTTTAGTTATTTAGCAGATGCTCTTATCCAGAGCGACTTACAGTAGTGAGTGCATACATTTTCATATTTGTTCGTACTGGTCCCCCGTGGGAATCGAACCCACAACCCTGGCGTTGCAAGTGCCATGCTCTACCAATTGAGCCACACGGGACTGTCACTGTACAATCAAATAGTGTTGCTTTAAAATAGTTGGAGAAAGAGATTTACCCTGTTTATGTAACATTTTGTAACCACTAACCATTGTAACAATAGTCTTATAACTGGCTCGTTGCAGGTCTGAAGGATGTCCTTTTGGTGGTTCCTGGCACTGCTGCTGGGATCTGTTGCGATATACAGGGGTATGGTGACCTTACACACGTGCACGCACACACGCACGCGCTCACACACAAACATACACACACACTTTAACTGCGTCAAACATAGGGTGGGGACATCAAATAATACTCCCCCAGCTATTGGCAGATCCTTCGGAAACTTTAAGACATCACAAAAATAGGTTGTTTAGCCAGAGTGGTTTATGTGGTGGTCAGACACATAGTATAAGCAGTCACTGACAGGAAAGACTGCTTCTGGAACTTTCCACTCAACAATGACAGTGATTTTTCCTTTGACTATTTTTCTTTCTTTCTTTCCCTTTGACTTACTCCGTCTCCAGCCCATGAATGTGATGTGTTCACTGATCTGGACCTCCATCACGCTATCATCGGTACCAGCCTGTATGTGAAGCTGTTGCTGTACACCAGAGCTAATCTGATCTGTGGTCAGGAGCTGTCCCACCACAACCTGTCAGCCCAGCCCCTGTTCAACGTCACCAAACCCACCACCTTTGTCATTCATGGCTACCGTCCTTCGGGCTCTCCGCCCAACTGGCTCCATGACATCACACAGAAGCTGCTGGCCCGCGGAGACATGAACGTCCTGTTGGTGGACTGGAACCGTGGAGCTGCCAATGTCAACTACCTGAAAGTTGTGGCCTACACACGCGATACAGCAGACAACCTCACTGCCTTCATCACAAATATGCAGGTAAGAGTGGGTGCTTAGTCTGAATACTGTATCTCACATACTTATTTAGGGCCAAATGTATAAATATGTAATAACAGTGTAATATTTCTTTTGCCTATTTTAGGAGAATGGTGCCTTTCTTAGTTCCATCCATATGATTGGAATCAGTCTTGGAGCTCACATCTCAGGCTTTGTTGGAGCCAAATTCAAAGGCAAAATTGGGAGGATCACAGGTTAGAATCAATGGAATAGATTTTCTGTTTGTTCTTCCCCGCTTTTATTTTAGATACTGCAAGCTAACACATTTATCCTACAAAACACATTTATCCTACAAATGTACTGATCTGATGTTGACCTGATCAGCTCTAGATCCAGCGGGGCCTCTGTTCACTGGGAAACCCCCAGAGGACCGTCTGGACCCCACAGATGCACAGTTTGTGGACGTTGTGCACACAGACATGGACGGTATGTATGCATCCCTGCTTGCATGTTTGGCTTTCACTGAATACCAAGGGAATCATGTATTATTGTGTTTCCTGTTGTGTATGTGTATCTTAATGTGTTCATTTTGTATTACCAGCATTGGGGTTCAGGAAGCCATTGGGCCACATTGATTTCTATCCTAATGGTGGAGCCGACCAGCCTGGCTGTCCAAAGACCATCTTCTCAGGTAAGTCTCTTGATAAGACAGACATAACAATCAAACTGGTTAGCCAGAGAGATCATTCAACAATTCCATTTGCACAAGATGCCGTCCTTCAAATGAGACATAGGACATGTGTATCACATAGTTCATTCCTGTGATGGTAAACATATTAATTATGTCCTCTCCCCTTCCTACTCTACCAGGGTCCGGCTATTTTAAGTGTGACCACCAGAGATCAGTGTTCCTCTATCTGGGCTCCATCACCCAGACCTGTAACATCAGTGCCTTCCCATGCTCTTCCTACACCGAATTCCTGGATGGACACTGCATGGACTGTGATCAATTCAAACCTGCCGGATGCCCAGTCTTTGGTTGGTACTCTCTAACTCCCATTAGATTAGTGAGTTCTCCATTAGATTCAAGCTTTTTTAATCACATATGTAATCACAAAAAGTTTCCAGACTCGCTAAAATCAGTGCCTTGATTAAGCTAATGTACATTCATGAATCACACATAGTTCTTTCACGTGATGGCCAATCCTTCTTTGGAAGGCAGTGTCCCTTTACACAGACATAACATGGCTGTTTTATCTGTTGTTCCAGGATATGATAGCATTGAGTGGAAGGACACTCTGGTGCCTTTGAAGCAAACCAAGGCTTTCTTCACCACCAATAAACAGACTCCATTCTGCAGTAAGTGGATAATCATCGGCTTACATACACATTTGACTTCTATAAAGAGACTTTCTGGGAATACTGCTTTGCCCAGTCTGCTTTCTTCTTCTAACCACTTATTTTCGATGATCAGGCAAAATGTACAGGACTAACTAGAAATCACATTTTTCTCTCTCTCTCTCTCTCTCTCTTTTCTCTCTCTAAGGGACAAACTATAGGGTGGACATTGTAACATGGAACCATGATACTCGCTGGGGCTACATCTCCATCAAACTACACAATGGTAGTGAGGTGGCAGAGGCAACAATAAACCAGTAAGTTACTATTTTCTCACCGTATCATTCTCAAAACGACACATACTTGTGAATGTTTACACACTCTGGGGGAAGTAATTAACATCTCATTCTCTCTCCTTCTTCAGTAAAGCATCCAAGTTTGAGAAGTACTCAGAGACCAGATTATTGGCCCAGTTTGATAAAGACATACAGAAAGTCCACAAGATCTCAATAAAATTCTCTACAGGGAATGCATTACAATTTAAGCACAAACTACGAGTGCTCCGCATCCGTCTCATACACCTGGAGCGTAAAGACAGGTCAGTGTTCATTTGCACCCTCTTATCTAGGGCTTCTCTCACGTGTCACCCATTTACTGTAAGTACTATGCCTTCAGAAAGTATTTATACCCCTTGACTTATTCCACATTTTGTTGTGTTACAGCCTGAATTCAAAATGAATGAAATTGTTTTTTTTTCTCTCAGTGAAAACATGTTTTTAGAAATGTTTGCAAATTTATTGAAAATGAAGTAATCTCATTTATGTACATATAGTACATTTGATCCCCTCTCAATCAGAAAGATTTCTGGCTCCCAGGAGTCTTTTATACAGGTAACGAGCTGAGATTAGGAGCACACTCTTAAAGGGAGTGCTCCTAATCTGTTTGTTACCTGTATAAAAGACACCTGTCCACAGAAGCAATCAATCAATCAGATTCCAAACTCTCCACCATGGCCAAGACCAAAGAGCTCTCCAAGGATGTCAGGGACAAGATTATAGACCTACACAAGGCTGGAATGGGCTACAAGACCATCGCCAAGCAGCTTGGTGAGAAGGCGACAACAGTTGGTGCGATTATTCGCAAATGGAAGAAACACAAAAGACCTCACCTCGTGGAGTTGCAATGATCATGAGAATGGTGAGGAATCAGCCCAGAACTACACGGGAGGATCTTGTCAATGATCTCAAGGCAGCTGGGACCATAGTCACCAAGAAAACAATTGGTAACACACTACGCCGTGAAGGACTGAAATCCTGCAGCGCCCGCAATGTCCCCCTGCTCAAGAAAGCACATATACAGGCCCTTCTGAAGGTTGCCAATGAACATCTGAATGATTCAGAGGAGAACTGGGTGTTGTGGTCAGATGAGACCAAAATCGAGCTCTTTGGCATCAACTCAACTCGCTGTGTTTGGAGGAGGAGGAATGCTGCCTATGACCCCAAGAACACCATCCCCACCGTCAAACATGGAGGTGGAAACATTATGCTTTGGGGGTGTTTTTCTACTAAGGGGACAGGACAACTTCACAGCATCAAAGGGACGATGGACAGGACCTTGTACCATCAAATCTTGGGTGAGAACCTCCTTCCCTCAGCCAGGGCATTGAAAATTGGTCGTGGATGGGTATTCCAGCATGACAATGACCCAAAACACACAGCCAAGGCAACAAAGGAGTGTCTCAAGAAGAGGCACATTAAGGTCCTGGAGTGGGCTAGCCAGTCTCCAGACCTTAACCCCATAGAAAATCTGTGGAGGGAGCTGAAGTTTCGAGTTGCCAAACGTCAGCCTTGAAACCTTAATGACTTGGAGAAGATCTGCAAAGAGGAGTGGGACAAAATCCCTCCTGAGATGTGTGCAAACCTGGTGGCCAACTACAAGAAATGTCTGACCTCTGTGATTGCCAACAAGGGTTTTGCCACCAAGTACTAAGTCATGTTTTGCAGAGGGGTCAAATACTTATTTCCCTCATTTAAAATGCAAATCAATTTATAACATTTTTGACATGCGTTTTTCTGGATTTTTGTTGTTGTTATTCTGTCTCTGTGTTCAAATAAACCTACCATTAAAATTATAGACTGATCATGTCTTTGTCAGTGGGCAAACGTACAAAATCAGCAGGGGATCAAATACTTTTTTCCCTCACTGTAACTATTAACACCTCTGAGTCAATACTTTGTAGAAGCATCCATTCCCTGAGCGGTTTCTTTCCTCTCCGGCAACTGAGTTAGGAAGGATACCTGTATCTTTTTAGTGACTGGGTTTATTGATACACCATCCAAAATGTAATTAATAACTTCACCATGCTCAAAGGGATATTCAATATCTGCATTTGTATTTAATTTTTACCCATCTACCAATAGGTTCCCATACTTTGCGAGGCATTGGAAAACCTCCCTAGTGTTTGTGGTTGAATCTGTTTTGAAATTCACTGCTCGACTGAGGGACCTTACAGATGTGTGGTGTATAGAGATGAGTTAGCTGTTCAAAAATCATGTTAAACACTTATTGCACACGTAGTGAGTCCAAACTATTATTCCTAAACTTATTTAGGCTTGCCATAACAAAGGGGTTGAATACTTATTGGCTCAAGACATTTCAGCGTTTAATTTTTTATTAATTTGTAAAATGTTCGAAAAACATAATTCCGCTTTGACATTATGGGGTATTGTGTGTAGGCTAGTTACAAAAAACCTCAATGTAATCTATTTAATTCAGTTTGTAACACAACAAAATGTAGAAAAAGTCAAGGGGTACATACTTTCTGAAGGCATCTTTACTCGTACTTTGCCCTTTCATGTGACTTTTAGTGTGTCAAGTCACTGTTTCCTTGTGTAATTTTGCATGAAAGTTTCACCTCTTATCAAACATCTCTTACCCTTTTACTAAATTATCAATGTCACCCTCTAACACACACAGGCCTCTCTGCCGCTATGATGTCATCCTGGAGGAGAACAGAGAGGTGACCTTCAGACCCATCCCCTGTGAGGAGTCCAACTTCTGAGACAATAGCAGATCTAAGATGTACAGAATCAGCAGCGGCCATATGATGGCTCTCTGGGTAAATAGTGTGAGGTGGTTGACCCAGGTAGCCTACATACAGCTAGCTACTCACTGTCAACTCCTTGTATTCAGTGGCTTAAGTCTAGTAAGAGTCCAGAGCATTGTAAATAAGTGCAATGATTTTAAAGTAAAATATATTGTATTTATTACGAGAATCTAGAAAAATACTATGATTGTGTCTATGTCACTGTCACTGATTTGTGTGGTATGATATCTGTAGAGGAACCATACCACAAACGCAATATTTTAGGAATGTCAATAATAAAATCAAAAAATTGGGAATGAGAGCCACGTAAATACAAATGAAAATGTACTGTAAACCACTGTTGACGTAAAGAACATGATTGTTTTTTTATTTATTTTTATTTAAAAAAGTAAAATAAACTAATATAAAATGTCTCTGTACAAGATGCTCATGAGTTAAACTTTTCTCAACTAAACAACTAAGATTGTTCATTATTATTCATATTTTAAAAACATTCACTATAGTTTTTCTGTTGAGTTTCATAAATGAGTGATACTACACAGCAAACGCCTCAGTCTTTGATACTTCATTTTGAAGATTCTATGAGACGGATGACCGTTTTTTCTGGTTTTGTTGGGGATGTCATGCTGTTTGAGTCTGACCGCTCATTTAGACTTGTGCTTCTTCATCTGTGCCACCTCCATCTGAGACACAAGACAACACACAGACATGAGACCCAGAGGTAACATCAAGTGGACACAACAGTAAGCAAGCACTGCACCATGATAAGAAATCATTACAACCATTTACATCAATCTGGACTGTAATAAACAGAGCCTGTCTTAAGTCAGGAAAAGTTCCTGTCATAAAATTGATCTCTAATACGATGCCTACACATTGTATTAGGTGCTATCTAGAACCTAAAATGGTTATTTGGCTGTCCCCATAGGAGAACCCTTTGAAAAACTATTTTTGGGTCCAGGTAGAACCCTTTAAATTCTAGGTAGAAGCCTTTTGGGTTCCATGTAAAACTCTTTCCAGAGGTTTCTACATGGAACCCAAAAGAGTTCTACCTGGAACCAAAAATAATTTTATGGGCACAGCCGAAGAACCCTTTTTTTCTAAGAGTGTAGGTAAACATCTAATCTCTGTTAGGTATATCGCCGATAGAGTGATGTATTCAGTACTTGGATCATGTGCAGTGTCTACTGACAGACGCACAGTACCTGTACTGACAAACGGATCCTTTTCTCCTCATCCAGCTCATTCATCAGCAGTTGAATCTCTTTGCTAACACATAGAGAAGAGAAATCCTAAATCAGAGGCACACTTGGAAAACACAATACAAGACATACTGTAGTTACACGCAAAGATAAACAAAGACTTACTTGTGCTGGCTCTTCATCATTTCTACCTCGTTCCTCAGGTCCCGGAGCTCTGTCCGCAGCTGTTCTAGGGTCAGTGGGCCCTGGGCACTTGGCTCCCTCCTGGGATTGGGGTTAGAGGTGAGGTGAGGGGGCAGGGTCACACGCAGGATAGCAGAGAGAGACCCAGGGAGGAGGGTGGAGAAGGGGTGGGAAACACTGGCACCAGTGGATGATGAAGAGGAGGAGAGCTTTGTGGGCCTTGGAGGGCGGTGAGGCTTCTTTTCAACCACCTGTCCACCAACAAATCACAACAGCACAAACTGGTCAAACAATTGATAGTCTTTAAACCAACACAACATGAATAAGCAATGACATTGGGCAGCAAGCATTGTAAGGTGAAAATGGACTTACAGGTAAAACAGGGGTGTTTGTAGGTGCTGTCTGGGTGCTGATGAGTGATATGACAGAGGAAAGGTCCAGCTCCGTTTTCTCTTTCGTCTCACCCTCCTGTGTAGGGGCTACCTGTACATCTTCCTGTAAGTCAGGGCTAGACTGAGCAGCCTGAGAGGACAACAGCAAACAGAGAAATAAACATGAGTATTGAAAGGAGACAAGGATTTCACTATTTTAAAATGACAGATATCGTGTTATGTGTACAGGTGGTTATTGTAATTGTGTCCCTAAAGAATATGGAATACTTCAGTACCTTTATAAATACTTACTAACACATGTTAAATGTGCATGCTTGCTTGCTTGTGCATGTGTGTTTGGGTTGTTCGCCAGCTTGCCAGCTCAAATGTTAAATTTAACTCAAGGACAAATGGGACACAAACAGAGCTGTGAGTAGTTGACAAGCTCCTCACAGACTAAACAACCCTATCACATGCTGCACTACTCTACAATAACAAACAGATAACCATATCAGATATCGGTGTGTAGAAGTATACTTACCAATGAGAGAATCTGTGACTGAAATCTTTGGTCATCCACATGTGCTGCCAATTGGTTCAGAGTCTCTGTGACCGAAACGATAGCATCAAAATCATCAATGTCTTGGGGAAAAAATGAAAAACAAACCAACAGACTGCATTAGACACATTGTTTATTTGATTTGAAGTAAAATAACAGAGGGCATCATCAAAACACAGAGTGTCAGGCATTCTTCAATTGTTGAGCCATTGATAAATCTAAAGCATATTAAACGAGTTAAAAGGAACGTAAAATAGGATTTGAGAATGGTGGCATGGCTTACCCGCGGTGAGGGCAGAGCTATAGTTGCCCATGGTGACACAGAAGAACGCCAAGGTGATATGTTGAGTAACAAAATGAAAGAGAGAAAAGAGCTCCAGAAGCTAAGAATTTCTATCTAAAATGATGACAGAGTGCAGTGAGTTAAGTCTTTGGAATTTCTCCAAGCACATTAGTCAATCAGAACATATACCTGCACGTGTTCAAGCCTATTTTGGAAAGTATCACAGTCTTACACTTATCAGATAACAAGAGGATAAGTACATGGATTAATCATTTTTGCTCAAGAAAATAAACTGGGCTGCCAACAGTAAGGGACAACTGTTGTTACAAATATAACATCATTGTATACACTCTGTGCACACTGAAAAATCACAATGAAGAATCAATGAAAACATCAGCAGTTACCGTTTGTTACAGACATTAAAAGATACACCAATCCATTGACAAGATAGCTATCTTATTTGGTGTTCAAGTTAGGATTTCTATTGTACATGCTCACCTTGTTTGGCCAGTGTTCCTATCGCAATACAGCTCCATTGGTGGTAACTCTACACCATTCACCACTGGTTCCATTGTAACCCAAATACATGGAGTGTGTTAGTGTGATGAGAGTAGGTTTTGTCAGGGCTAAGTTTAGCACAGGATAGTGGAGCACTCAGACATGCTCACCACCAATATCATTGGGACTGTCCACAGGGGCCGTCCCTGAGGATGACACAACTAGATTGCAGGGCTAAAGATTTGGGAGCACTTAAAGGGACAGACTACAGTGCATTTTACACTCACTCAATTATCCACTATCTTCCGAGGGGAGAGCAAGGTGCAGAGGTCAATACAGGATTCCATTAAAACCCAAGTCAATTCCACAATTTGAGTTCGAATTTGAATGGAAAAAGTCAAGAGGAAGCTTGATTGGATTTTGAATGGGAATATGAAGCGCTACCAGTTTATCATTACATTCTTTTGAAATTATGTTATTCACCGAGATTATTAAAAGATATAAGTGGAATTTCTGTCTGCCAAAATGTGTGAAACATTGATTCAAATAATCAAAGCTTGATGATGAGTTGGTTATTTGAATCAGCTGTGTAATGCTAGGGAAACCCTCCCCCCCATTTAACCATTTCTTTGTGGATTTTGATTAGCCAAAAACCTGGTTGCCTCTGGCCGCAAGTGGATCTTCTAGCAAGACAATAACCACAAGCACTTATCAAAATCCACCAAGACATTTTTAATTGACCACAAAATCAACATTTTGCAATGGCCATTTCGTCTCCAGACTTGAACCCCATTGAAAACCTGTATTTTGAAATGAAGAGGGCAGTCCATAAGAGCACACAAAGGATATCAAGCTTCTGCAAAAATTCTGTATGGAGGAATGGTCTAAGATCCCTCCCAATCTCATAAAACATTTTAGAAAAAGGCTCAGTGCCATTATCTTCGCAGGGGAGGGTGATGAAGCAATGAAAACAGGGGTGGCAATAATTTTGACCCTTATCTTTAGATTATTTTGTATTACTTATTGAACAAAGTCTATTTCTCTGAGAAATTGTATTAGTATAAAATAAGTTCCCCATTTTTTTGGAGCATACAATATAGCTCTGTATTTGTATTATTTATTTTAGTCTTTTTTGCTCATCTTTATCAAGGGTGCCAATAATTATGGCCGGACTGTATAAGCTCAGTGTGTACTTTTGTCTCCTTTATTTATGGTTCTTTCTCACTATCTTATTCTGACTTTTCTATATTTCTACACCCCTGTTATTCCCCCGAGCTTCCTTCAGCTGTCAAACCTTTGTGACAGATCTGGAATGGAACCGGACCCCTGCAATCCCCTCCTTTTAAGGTGACAGCCTGTAACCAATCACAGGAAAGGACATGGCTAGCCTACACTAAAGTGGCAACAGCTGGTCTGACTGGTGATCTCCAAGGAATGCATTTCTGGCACACCCAACAGAACAGTTCTCTCCACCTCTCAAACTAGTGCGAACTTTCCTTCCGACTTTTTTTCCCCCTATGTGCATTTGTTGTTTTTCACATCTCTCAATGTTTTACATAGTTATTTTTTGCTTCAGACGGTTCCCCTATATATTTTCTATTCTACGGTGTTACAGGAGTAGGGGGGAGCTAATTTAGCAGAGATTAATAAGTGATCTACTCAGCCATAATACACAAGCCAAAGTATTATCTCATACAAATCTAATCATACAAGAACCTCCATATAATTAGATTAGATTTGTGTATCTAATCTCTTGCACATCTATCATTCCAGTGTTAATACTAATTGTAATTATTTTGCACTATAGCCTATTTATTGCCTTACCTCCATAACTTGCTACATTTGCACACACTGTATATATATTTTCGACTTTATGTTTTGTTTTACCCCATACAGTGAGGAGAAAAAGTATTTGATCCCCTGCTGATTTTGTACGTTTGCCCACTGACAAAGACATGATCAGTCTATAATTTTAATGGTAGGTTTATTTGAACAGTGATAGACAGAATAACAATAAAAAAATCCAGAAAAACGCATGTCAAAAATGTTATAAATTGATTTGTATTTTAATGAGGGAAATAAGTATTTGACCCCTCTGCAAAACATTACTTTGTACTTGGTGGCAAAACCCTTGTTGGCAATCACAGAGGTCAGATGTTTCTTGTAGTTGGCCACCAGGTTTGCACACATCTCAGGAGGGATTTTGTCCCACTCCTCTTTGCAGATCTTCTCCAAGTCATTAAGGTTTCGAGGCTGACGTTTGGTAACTCAAACCTTCAGCTCCCTCCACAGATGTTCTATGGGATTAAGGTCTGGAGACTGGCTAGGCCACTCCAGGACCTTAATGCGCTACTTCTTGAGCCACTCCTTTGTTGCCTTGGCCGTGTGTTTTGGGTCATTGTCATGCTGGAATACCCATCCACGACCCATTTTCAATGCCCTGGCTGAGGGAAGGGACCTTTTTTTCGTCCCTTTGATGCGGTGAAGTTGTCCTGTCCCCTTAGCAGAAAAACACCCCCAAAGCATAATGTTTCCACCTCCATGTTTGACGGTGGGGATGGTGTTCTTGGGTCATAAGCAGCATTCCTCCTCCTCCAAACACGGCGAGTTGAGTTGATGCCAAAGAGCTTGATTTTGGTCTCATCTGACCACAACTTTCACCCAGTTCTCCTCTGAATCATTCAGATGTTCATTGGCAAACTTCAGACAGGCATGTATATGTGCTTTCTTGAGCAGGGGGACATTGCGGGCACTGCAGGATTTCAGTCCTTCGCGGCGTAGTGTGTTACCAATTGTTTTCTTGGTGACTATGGTCCCAGCTGCCTTGAGATCATTGACAAGATCCTCCCGTGTAGTTCTGGGCTGATTCCTCACCGTTCTCATGATCATTGCAACTCCACGAGGTGAGATCTTGCATGGAGCCCCAGGCCGAGGGAGATTGACAGTTATTTTGTGTTTCTTTCATTTGCGAATAATCGCACCAACTGTTGTCACCTTCTCACCAAGCTGCTTGGCGATGGTCTTGTAACCCATTACAGCCTTGTGTAGGTCTACAATCTTGTCCCTGACATCCTTGGAGAGCTCTTTTGTCTGGTGGAGAGTTTGGAATCTGATTGATTGATTGCTTCTGTGGACAGGTGTCTTTTATACAGGTGACAAACTGAGATTAGGAGCACTCCCTTTAAGAGTGTGCTCCTAATCTCAGCTCGTTACCTGTATAAAAGACACCTAGGAGCCAGAAATCTTTCTGATTGAGAGGGGGTCAAATACTTATTTCCCTCATTAAAATGCAAATCAATTTATAAAAAAATTTACATGCGTTTTTCTGGATTTTTTTGTTGTTATTCTGTCTCTCACTGTTCAAATAAACCTACCATAAAAATTATAGACTGATCAGTTCTTTGTCAGTGGGCAACCGTACAAAATCAGCAGGGGATCAAATACTTTTTTCCCTCACTGTATGTAACTGTGTTGTTATCGCACTGCTTTGCTTTATCTTGGCCAGGTCGCAGTTGTAAATGAGAACTTGTTCTCAACTGGCCTACCTGGTTAAATAAAGGTTAAATTAAAAAAATAATAATAATAATTTTAAAAAATGTACACACCAACTACAGCATTGTATCAATAAATGAGAACAAGTCTAGAATTTCCCAGCTATATTCTGATCACTGCTTATTCCTTTTTGATTTTAAACTCCTATTGCAGTAAAGGGACACTAATGACCAAGCCTCTGTATTTCCCATGAAGCTCAATACTATGAAATGGGTGACTTCAGTTCAAAAGGAATATCAGTCAATGTGAAAGGCTAACTAGATCTCCCCAGTCCCTCAGAAGGTACATCCCATAGAGAGCCTCTTCTGTGCTGCCTCCTTTAGCACAACACAGAAAACTCCACACAAGGCATGTCCAGCCATTTATTTGAAATAGCTTAAAACAAATGTTCAAATGAGCAGGACATGCAGGGGGCATCTGTAGTTTTTACAGGTTGAGAATCATAAAAACTTGATCACACACACATTTGACACAGAGCATCATGTTCAACAGCCCCTGTGGAATACTCTTTTAGTCTACTTTACAGTAAAAACAATACAAAACTCTAAGCATTTGGGATAAAGGGGTGCTGGAAACTATATGTGATGAGAGCTGTAACACAGATGTGAAATCACAATACAATGTCCATAATAACTACGGTCAGGAAGAATAGAAACTGATTGCCTATTGTATATATTTAAAACATTATGTAATAAAAATAAACATTTAGTGTATCTGGCTTTTTCTGATGGACTCCTGTTGGCACAGGGAGAGTTCTATCAGGGGACCATCTCCAAGAGAAAGAAGCAACCCAAAGCACAAGGCCAGGGGGGAGGGCGTGTAACCCTGATTTGTGCAGTCAGTCACCAGCGGCGGTAATTAGACCCTCTGTTAGGAGGTACGCGTTGACGCATCGTCGGCATGTTGCGGTATTTTGACAGGATGCTCTGGCTTTTCCTGAACACTTGCCTCTGAGAGAAGGGACTTGGCACAAAGCCTCCCTACAAAGGAGGAAAAAATTATTTCAGCAAGACTACAGTCAGAAATGCAGTCTTTCAGTGACATACAGCTTCATCCACCTGACATCACTACCTACATTTCCAAAAGGCCAAGGAGGCCCACAACACAGTCAGTGGGCTAAAATAAGTCATACTGACCATAAGTTATAAGAGGAGCTGTTCAAAAAGGCTTCATACCATGAGTGGCTTCCTAAAGGGACCGGGCAGTTCAGGGCCTGGCTTTCTCTGGGGAGGAGGACCTGGTTTATGATTTGGGCTGCTGGGACGGAAGCTGGGTCTCTGTGGGACATAAGAGTATAGCATGTTCATATATGGTGGAATGGAGTTGCTCACTGAGGTTTCCAAAATTATGGGAGGCAACATTCAACGTATGGCATCCTTTGACAGCTTACTCTCATTACAGTAAACATGTTACCACACCCAACACTAAAGCTATGAACATTCAGCTTTCTATGAACCCAGTCAAAATCAGGAAGTGCTCCTCACCTGTGGTGGTCCTGGTTTCCTGAAGGGTCTTTCAGGTGTGTGGTTCTCCTGTGGCATGTCCGTTTGCCTAAAATATGAAACAAGACAAAGTGAATTATCTGGCTAAATAATCCTGACTGAAACTACAGTTATTGCTGTGTGAAGCCACATCCATTGTGTGATGCATCATACCATGTAACCCACAACCACAGGGCTCCTCAAAGATTTTACACCAATAAAATAGTTCCAGTTATATTCCATGTAATACATTCATAACAATATATTAACTTTACATCAACTCTTTTACAGTAATCCTCAACCAGTTTCTTATATTTAAATTGGCGGATTACCTTTCTGCATATCTCCAGTCTCTTGGAGAAGGGGAGGGACTGGAGTCATGAATTTTAGAGAAGCGTTCATTCAGCGTAAGTTGTTCATCTGAATTGTAATAGGGCTCTGAAAAGTGAGGTGAGAGTGAGTAAGAGAAGTCTCATTCTCACATTGATTAATGAATTATCTTAATTCGCCAAGAGACGTCACATTCCTGTAGAGGGGTATCAAACAAACTGTTAGCCAACAGACAAAATGAGACTAAACAAAAATGTCACAGTTCACTTACCTGTTTTGTTATTTGGTGTTCTACTTCTATCCCTTGGGGGACTGTCCCTTGAGCTGGAGTTTATCCCAGGCGCTTGCCACTGGGACACAACGACTAGGTCACGAGCCAACCGTCGGTCTATAGAGGAAGAGCTGGAGAGAGACCAGCCGACGTAGAGGATGACAAGAGATTAGCATCCTATTCAGTAAAGCCTGTGAGGCCAGGTTTTTATTTATTTATTTTATCTTTATTTAACTAGGCAAGTCAGTTAAGAACAAATTCTTATTTACAATGACGGCCTACACCGGCCAAACCCGGACGACGCTGGGCCAATTGTGCGCCGCCCTATGGGACTCCCAATCACGGCCGGTTGTGATACAGCCTGGAATCGAACCATGGGGTCTGTAGTGACGCCTCAAGCACTGAGATAAAGTGTCTTAGACCGCTGCGCCACTCGGGAGGTTTGGTAGGCAGTCAAGCAGAACATTACTACTGGCAGCATCATCGTTAGATGTTGCCCTGTAAGGGAAAATTCCATCCGTCTAAATAATGCCCTGAAAAGTTGAAATGGTGTCATTCTGTAGAACAGATGTTGGGGGACATGGAATGACAAAGTTACATGGCGGATGAAGGGAGTTATAAAAAGCAGGCGGCTACAGATTCATATATAAATCACTCATGAAAGTGGAATGTGGAATAAAGGTCATAATAAAAGCTGATCATCACTCAGGTACTTACAAAGAGCATGTAATGTCCATGGTTTCTTAACGCTGTTTTTCACTGAACCCTTCACTGTGTGAAAACGGACATGTATGAAATGGACAAGTGATGCTGATAGCTTTGATGAACTAGTCTCTTGCGGTCCACATTTTTACTTGAAGTTAAGACTCGAAGGCTGTCAATCCTCTCCAGTTCATTACTATTTAAATAATTATGAGGAAGGGAGATTAAAGTATCTAATTTGTTCAGTGAAATGGGCCATCCATTTAAGATTGGTGATCATCAGTTCATCCTTACTGCTCTTCGTTAAGTTCAGTCTCTTTCCAAATCGCAACTCCTCTGCAATCATTGGACATTCAATTTCAAAGGGTATGTTATTGTGATCTTGCTCTCCTATATGGTACAAGTAGTGTGATGAATTCAACACGAGCTCGTCCGTCTTCAACTTGTAGATCTTCAGTCAAAACTCAGCAGTACACTTGAATAAACAAGCAATCTACAGAGCACGTTGTGAAGAATCTTGCACTTTGTAGGAATGGATTCCATTGTTTACGTGTCGACATCCAATTGTTGTAGTTGTAAGGCCACCATCCTCTGCAAAAATTGCTGTATAGAGATGAGATCCACTGTTGTGTACAAAACTGTTTTTCACTGCATATGTTCTGCATAGATGCAGATGTTATGTATTCTTACATGCAGAAAAAGTCCACTGTTCACTGGCTTAGCCAGATAAGGTTAATTGTGATGTTAATGTACATAGGTGTGGTCCTTTATCGCTTCATTTCTTTGTTTCTTGTAGGTCTATTGTACATTTAATGAGTAATGATTGTAAATCACTTTTTAAATATTGAGTCAGCTGCATTCTGTGTCTAAGAAATACAAGTAGTATTGTATGCATCTATGTATTACCAGAGCATAAAAAGGGGCCAACAGTTCAGGAACAGCAGCACACAATAACCTGGCTGGGTTCATCTTGGGACTATCGAGTAAATATTGATATGGAGATTCTTCAGTGGCAGTGTCCTCTCCTCTTGATGCTGTATAGCCTCGGAGCTTCTGCCTCCTGTTGTCAGTGGTAGTGTACTATCTTCAAAAGTCCTCTGGACGTCATCTTCATGGAAGCTGCTGCATATTCCAATGCCATTTGAATGTTATTGCTCACTGACTTCATCCTCAGGAAGGCCAAATATCCCTTTGTCAACTGGCAGATCGTGTTACCTGAATCAGTATGACAGCTGTCCATTTCAGAGCCGTCTCCTATATAGGTCACTGCTCATCCAGGATAAGAAAAGCTCCTCCTTTCCTACGAGTCATGGATGTTGGTGTGCAACGACTGTGGCATTTCAGCTGATTTAAGTGTCTTGTCCGCGGTCCTCTTCGATCCTCTTCATGGATGAACTCCTGTTCTGTCAGGGGGGTTTGTTGCGTGAGCATGTCTCTTCATCTTTTCCACTTGGTCAGAGACGGAGAGCACCACTCTAGCTTCAGACCCCAATAGCATCAGAGGAACAGGCCTCCCATCACACATATGGATATGGCTTTTCTAGTATCTTTCAATCACATCTGACATTATTGAAGAGGCTGATATTAATTCAACTTCAAATGACTGGCACCCAGAAAAAATACACTTGTGAATTATTCTGTTCACTGCAAGCACACTTGAAAGTGCAACCCCAGAGGACTTTGGATATTTGATTTCAAAACTTTACGGATTCAGGACATCTCCATCACGGGAAAATGGCTGTAAGTTGGCATTCCCTTCATATTCAGATATCTTCTAAACACCATCACGCCCCAGCTCCCAGAGTGAGAAGGAAGATACTGTACCTGTGTGTGCTCAAGGCGCGGTGAGAGTCCAAATGTTCCTTGTGTGACTCAGAGTCCCTGGAAGACTTGGTTGAATTGGCTGGTGACTGATGAGGTATAGGCCTCTTCCTCAATGGGCCAGCCTTTGCTTGGAAACGCTCCTTCCGAAGAGCAAACTTGGATCGTGCATTTCCTCTGGACGTATGCGGACCTTCCTCTTCCTGGTTCTTGATATCTGCTCCTCTGGGTCGAGGTGGAGGTGCTTTGAGCCTCATCACCGACTCTGCTCTAATTTTACGCCCCTTCAGCAAGCGACTCTTGTCCCTGAGAGACAAGGGACGGCCGCCAAATGCCCTAGAGAAGTATTGTGGGATCTCTCTCCGAGGGAACTTTGGATGACCATGCTCCAGACCAGGGCCTGTAGGAGGCATCCTGCGCTCCTGGAAATTCCGCTTGTGTGGTGGTCCACTTGGCCTTTCCTGCGGGCTGTTCTGGTAGAAAGAGGAAGACGACGGACCTCCTTTCCATGCAGGGGATCTGTGGGGAGGGTAGTGAGGGCTGCCTTCCTGTGCCCACTCAACGCTGTGGCGTCCGCTGCCCTCCCTCTCCCTTCCCACCACTCCATGCTGCTGCCTGGGATCTCGCTCAGCAGACCACCTGCACATCCATCACAAACAATACAACAAATGATTACATTGGAAGATCCATTATCGTGTGAAGCAGGAAACGGAGGTTTAGCGTTTCTTTATGCTGCCCCTTCACTATAATGCCATGATACAGGTAGGAGAGTAAAACCTTCAGTGAGCATATACACTCTTTCCAGTGGCAGGTGACCAGTGCATTAACATCAGATCCCTGCATTTTACAGTTTATCAGCATTGTAACACTGAACGATAATTTTGACCTCTGTGGTGCAGAGGACTACGTGAGTTTACACTCTCTCCATTTATTTTACCCAGCCCATACTGCATCTTCACTCCTGTACCTCTCTGGATATGGACGTCTGCCATGAAACTCCCGTGGCTTTCTCTGCGTGGTGCCAGAAGGCCCACGTTCACTATTGTGTTGGTGGGGAAAGGACCCTGGCCCATTCCAGCGCTTCCCCCCACGACCTGGGCGCTCAAACAGCCTCTCCCTGGGGCTATGATGCGGCCGGGCACCCCAGCTCCTGTCCTCTTCGTGGGAAGGATCTGGGCGCTTGTGGGGGCCCCTGAAGGAACTGTGGGGGGATGGTGAGGGTGGCAGCCTCCTGTCAGGGGGTTGGCTATGGTAATGGTGTGGTGACGGTGATCTGTGACCTGGGTGTTGTCCATGGATAGGTGCTCCCCTCTGGCCCTGTTGCCCCTGTGCAGGACTGTGTGGGGAGGACCTATGCTTGGCTTGGGGGGGGCGGTTTGGCCTGGATGGGGATGGCCTCCTGTGGCCATGATGGGGCTCCGATTGAGAGGGGTATGTGTTGAAGGAATCCTGGTTTTGGGACCTCCACTGAGTGAATTGTTGCTCCCGCCGTTCTCCCACCAGTGTGGGCCTTTTGGCAAAGTGAGCGCGTCCTCTGCCTCTGGAATCTCTCCAGCTTGGAGGGGCTTTTCCTGGGTGGCCCCGGAATCCTCTCTGACTCCTGGGGTGGGGGCTGTAATGCTCTTCATGTGGCATGTTGTTGTAGCCATCCGAGTAGGGCCTGTTGAATAACAAAACAGTATTTTAGAATCCATCCACACAATTAATGTTATTTTATCATTAGCCATGTCTACACTTAAAATAGATTTACTTAAAACCAAATAATTGACAATGCCAGTTAGTTTACTATTAGTCTAAACTGCCTTGTTTGTTGCAATTTAACTCAAATTCTGCAAATACCTGGGCTTGAACCGAGGAGGTCCGGAGTGAGGTCTGACCATCTTTGGCATACACTGAATAATCTGTAGAAAAGAAACGTACTTGCATTGACAGAAGTGATAGTGAGTTGCAAACAATAATGCCTAGCTAGCTAGCGGACTTGGCGAAACTACAGGTAGCTAACGTTAACCAATTTACACTCAGATTTAGTTAGTACCAACAAAGTTTTTGAACCCAGAGACGCAACATCGCAAGACTTCCAGGAACGCTCGCGAAGCAGACCAGGGTTTGAAAAGTCAATGAGAGAAGTTAAAAATTCTTCCTTAGTTAATAATTTTCTAGTTGTAAAGCTTTTGATTTTGACGGCCGTTAGAACAATTACGCATTTTGCGCATGCGCTTAGCCAGCCAACGTCGCCATGACCCCTACAAGCGTGATCGGGAATTTTTACTGGAGAAGCAGTTTCTGCCTATGTTCATACTCTACTGTCTTTGCTACGAACTATACCCTCAAAGAAATTGACCTATGCGGCCATTTTAAATAGGCACAACATGTTAGGAAGTAGTTGCTTGCTAGCTATATGGGTTTTTCAGAACAATGTGACTGTAACTTAGTTGTAACAGTGGCTATAAAAAGTAGCTAGCAGTGGAGTCTAACAAGTGGGGGAAATGTGGGATAACGTTATGACAAAACGCAATGTGCCAAACAACATCGACTAGCTAGCTAAAGTTGTTCACGTTAGCTAGTTAACATTGGCCAGATATATCACAAACGTTAGCTAGCCATCTTTGAACGATATAGCTAGACAAGTCTCCCCAAACACAAGTCCACCTAGCTTGTTAGTTAACATCTAGCTAAATAAACAAAACGGTGTAGTTGAAATTAAGAGGTTATTTGTACACTACACTGGCTAGTCTAACGTAATGTAGGTACTGTTGGCTAGCTAACGCGTTAAGCTCCCAAATTCTGTGTTGCTGTTAGCTAGCTATGCCGTCTAGAAAGTTAACTTGGTCTTGCATACATCCACATACGACGAGTTGTTTGTAATGGGACATTTCCATAAAAAAAACAAATTAATAATAGCAATAACTTAACTTTCAGTTTGTGTTCAACTAACGTTCCTTCCTTTTGAATCGCCTTCGCTCTGCACTGCAGTCTGGTCCGTCGAATCTGTGCTGCTGAAGTCAAGTGATGACGTTGTAATCTACATAAAAGGTGTGTGGTGGCAGGGAGGGCAAAGATTTTTTTATAACTAAACCAAAGATATACCACAGCCTGTCATTTCCAATAGGAACAACTGAGCCATAGTGGGCAGAACAAGCAAAGAGGGGGGCAGAGCCAAGCACGAGCTAGCGAGATCCTATTGGCGTGTTCTAGCATCATCGGCATAGTGTGCGTGTGCAATAACTAAATTCGCCTTTGCACTCCTTCTAAAAACTTTTGCAAAGGGTGAAGTCTACAAACCTTAGTCCGCTCTGTTCATAATATATTCTAGTTTTGGGAACATAAAACTGTATTGAGATCAAATGATTCAGCGATGAGAAAATGTGCAGAATTGCGTTCCATCTTCTCGCAGCGGCCTTTCACATTTAAACATTCAGTGAAATATCTGTCTCATTATTCTATCTGTGGCGAGGGTGTGCCGCTGCAAACACTTAAGGCTGTCGCTCAGAAACCGTCTTCTTCTATGGTATTATGGTGGTCCCCAAACAAGCGTTAGAAGTGCATGCCGCCGCCTTCTTCTTCTTTGGGATTTAGTTGGCGGATCACATCCAACTTTTAAGTGCATACACTGCCACCTACTGTACTGGTGTGTGAGGCCATTCACATTTACATTTCATTTCCGTCATTTAGCAGACGCTCTTATCCAGAGCGACTTACAAATTGGTGCATTCACCTTACAGCCAGAGCCTACCTACATTATATTCTTAGATGCAATAAAACAAAACTGGGGAAAATGAAAAATGACCCTACCACCTATTAACCCTCTATAAAAAAAAAAAACACCACCCATTCCACTATTTAACCCTACCTAGTCCTACTCCAGACCAACGGTCTGAGAGGACATATCACTACCACTCAACACTCCCTGCAGCTGTTCTGCAGTAAATCCTCGCAACCCCAAATACTTATCTGCTGTTGCCACTACAACCTCTATTTTCTGTGACTTTAGATTAATTTATGCAGTACAATTAACAACCATGGCTATAAAAGCTAAAAAGCCCACCTTACTGAAGCACATATTCTTCCCATCACTCTCGCTTGATCTCTGCCTACTCACAGGAATCCTCTCAGGATCCCTCACCCTGTACCCATCTTTCTCTACCACTCTCTTCACTGCTTCGGCATACGACACTTTCTGTACTACTCTAACCCTGGCAACCTCAATTTGTCTTTCTCTCACCGGACAACTCCGATCTCCAGCCCCATGATCACTTCCACAACTAACACACACAACTTTCTCCACGATACCACACATTCCTTCGTCTAATGCCCTCCTGCACGTCTCACATCTAGGCATCTCCCTCCTACACACTACTGCAATATGCCCATAACCTTGACACCTAAAACACCGTAATATTTTCAGAACATAAACTCTCACTACTTCACTCTACACTCATCTTCTTCTCAGCAGTCATCACTGCACCTGCCACCACATTTAATTCACCTTCACTCTCGTCCTGTCCCATTTCCTCCTCAAGCTCTTCCAAAAGTTCTGTGCGATCCTCCATTCCATTTTCACTCAAAAAATATTCCATGTCTCTCCTTTTTTTCTTGTCCATAATCTTCTCCTTCACCAGATCTTTCAGAAGGCCTGTGCAATCTCCCACATGTTTATTCATAATATGCTCCACTTTCTTCCTTATTTCCTTTTCCAACGTCTTCCCCACTGAGGCCTTCGCCCCATGCCGCCACCAACTATACGGGTGGTAAACTATAAAGAAAATATCCATTGTAGGAAACGGGGAAAAACCGACATCATACAAAATACAAAAATAAACGCACACACACAAAAATAACATCCCACTCCTTCAGTCACATTCCAATTCAAGTCACATCCCTACACAGGCTCAGGGGCCTGTGAGGGCAGAACATCCTTTGACATGATTTCTTTCAATGCCTCGCCTGTAGCCCGATATTTACTCTTAAGGAGCCTACCAATACTCATTATGGTCCAAGGACCCAATATACAGTGCATTCGGAAAGTATTCAGACCCCTCTACTTTTTCCACATTTTGTTAGGTTACTAAAATGGATTACATAAATTATATATATTTTTTTACTGTTTTTAATTTTTTTACTGTTTTTATTTTATTTTTTAGACTAGCTGAAAACATAGGTAAAAATTGATCATTTCCCCAATAGATTATGATACATTTCTGGTTTTAAAAAAACGTGGATGTGCACCCCCTATTTTTAATTTGCTCAATGGCTCAGGCGGCCAAGTGGACACAAGGCTGTTTGGCTCGTCATCATGAAGAGGAATAACTTTTCAGCTATTTCTGACTAATAAACAATTCCATGCTGGTGTGTGGTAACATTCAAACAAATAAAAATTGGTCCTCCCACGAAAACGTCTGTAGCGTCCGAACGGTTTGAACTAGAAACTATTACCACTCCATGGAAAGGGTAGACTCACTCTCTACGACCCCAACAAGTGTCAGGAGACTCGTCTGAACTCAGAACCGTCGATGTGCCAACTTCTGTTTGGTAGCATCCGAACCGTTTTGGCTACAAACTAATGGGAACAGGGAGTTCTCACGAACGTGATGGTCTTCTCCATTTCGTTCACGGGACCCGTCTGAAGGTAACCAACGAATGGCAGTATGAGGGTAGTTTTGTGCCTACCCAGAAAAAGGGGTTAAATGTGTGTCAAAAAATAAATATATATTTCCAGTTTAAAAATTTTTTCTCCTAGATTGAGGACAGACACTTCAAAACCATGTTTATGATTTATTTTTTGACTGCCCTTTTTGCCATTTATGAATGTGTTATTCAATGCGTTTCTATGGGCTTAAGTAGTAAAGGCCAAAATCAATATTTTATCAAATCATTGTTATATGTTTTTGATACCTAAATTCTAAATCAAATAGCTAAATAACCCCCTCCCCCCAGTCTTAGACACTAAATAATTAAGTGTCATTGGGGCCTTCAGATACAACAATATACAAAACACCATACATTATTGTTTGAAGGTTTATTAATAGTACTGGTATTTATCATCTTATGCTCATGCTAATGACCCATGCATAATGTCTACAATAGTTACATTTTTTAATTAACTGCAATGCTGCTTTAGTTAGAAATACAACAGAAACTCCACAGTAGGTTTGAACTGTTAAAATGTGTTCTCTATAAACCTGATTTTCTAAATCCCTGGTTGCTTAGTCTTCAGGTAAAAATCTTGCCTCCTTTTGGTGCATTATTTATCAAAATACAATACAGTCCAAGTGGATCCAGTGACTGACCACTCACATCTGTGCATATACACACCGTAATAACTTAATTTGGACAACACATCATAGGTTTTGTCCTATGTCACCAATCTAACATACAAATTATACCAGCTCAGATGGTTCAGACTTTTGAGTGCTCAGGCACAGCTCAGTACTTTGTAGATCAAGGAAGAAAAGATACCACAAAACCTGCAATGCATGGGTTGGTGGCAATCTGGATTATAATGAGGAATGTTATTGTACAGATTCTTTATGTTGACTTTTGAGTTGCAGTACTATTTGAGCTGGGTTGAAGTATTATGGCACACATGCTACAATCCCAATCACACAGCAGGTTGGATACATACATTGTGACAAGCTTGAGTCTCTTGGGAGTTAATCATGTCCAGGGAGATACGAGCTAGCCTAAGGCATCCACAGCCAGAATTGAAAACTGTAGACTTTTCAGTGGAACAATCTAATTGAATGATCAGTGCATACTAAACTACATTAGGTGGATTCAGAGCAATATGAAACTTTCAATCATTAGAGGAACAACACTGCAATAGCAAAGGCAACTTACTGAAATGATATTCTACATCTGTATATGCCGGGTCTTTCACGATAAAATAAATATTTAAGGAGAGGAGAGGTTATCACCAGTCTGTGCTTCTACCCAACTACAGAATAAATGCTTTTGTTTTCAAATGAGATTTAACTAGCTTAGCTAACTGCTTTAGATCATAACAGGTAGTCAAGAGTAAATTGCTTCATGGGCACTTTCTTTCATTGAGACATACACACATCCACCCACGTTTCAGACACCACACTAACAACTGCTATATGCAATACATGGCATGACACCGATATATATGACTATCGTCATGGTATTATTTGACAAGTATAGTAATTCTATTAATGTTATTGTCACTTAAGTTCCATTGTCCAAGGCTATGTGGCCAGATGTATTGTAGGAGGAGGTTGAAGGTTAATGGACATTCAAGGTTGGAGACCAACAAGGAGGATCAAAACTACATTCAGAGTGATTTCTCTCTCATCTCAAGAGGTGCAGAGACTTCCATCCTCAATAACATCAGACAACGCAGATGATTTCCCTCTGCTCCTTCCATCATGGCTTGCCATTCCAGGGTTCTGAAAATAAAAAAGTAATCATAAGATTCTGTGTGTTTGAGAGAAGCTACCCACTGTGCACAAACTGGTTGAATAAACGTTGTTTCAACGTAATTTGTCAACGTATTGTGACTCGGACTCTATGTGGAAAATACATTGGATTTGAAAAAAGTCCTCAACTGTTGTTTTGAGGGTGAAATGTCAACCGCAGGATTACGTCATCATGGTAACCAAATTTCAATGTAGACAAACCATGTATAAAATGTTGAATTTGTACCTTAAAAACAATGTCAGATCTTCAACGTTATAGCCACTATCAGAAAATAAACTATAGGCTGGGCAGCACCTCCTACTGGAGAATTGATCCATCTACAGCAACCCTTTGGTCTCCCATCCAGGGCCTATATAGCATTTGCAAAGTCATCAAAAGCTATTGTTTCAATTCAACCCAGAATTCAACTAAAAATAGACAATACAATAGGCCTAGGGTTTCAAGCTCTAGTTGATTTAAAATGTAATGAAATTTAGTGATATTGAATTGTGTTTGGTTGACAACACAACCAAATATAAACTTTTAAGGAGATCTATCTTCTGCTTGGACAGTTCCATCAGCCACTGACTTAGTCTGGCTTCATTTCAATTTTGTCTCCATCACAACCAAAAATCAAAGTTAAATAATGTTTTTTTTCTATAATTTGTAGACAAATTGGAATTAAAGCAAGACTAAGTCAGTAGCACAGATGGAAGTATCCAAGCAGAAGATACAGTGGGGGAAAAAAGTATTTAGTCAGCCACCAATTGTGCAAGTTCTCCCACTTAAAAAGATGAGAGAGGCCTGTAATTTTCATCATAGGTACACGTCAACTATGACAGATAAAATGAGAAAAAAAAAATCCAGAAAATCACATTGTAGGATTTTTAATGAATTTATTTGCAAATTATGGTGGAAAATAAGTATTTGGTCAATAACAAAAGTTTCTCAATACTTTGTTATATACCCTTTGTTGGCAATGACACAGGTCAAACATTTTCTGTAAGTCTTCACAAGGTTTTCACACACTGTTGCTGGTATTTTGGCCCATTCCTCCATGCAGATCTCCTCTAGAGCAGTGATGTTTTGGGGCTGTCGCTGGGCAACACAGACTTTCAACTCCCTCCAAAGATTTTCTATGGGGTTGAGATCTGGAGACTGGCTAGGCCACTCCAGGACCTTGAAATGCTTCTTACGAAGCCACTCCTTCGTTGCCCGGGCGGTGTGTTTGGGATCATTGTCATGCTGAAAGACCCAGCCACGTTTCATCTTCAATGCCCTTGCTGATGGAAGGAGGAATTCACTCAAAATCTCACGATACATGGCCCCATTCATTCTTTCCTTTACACGGATCAGTCGTCCTGGTCCCTTTGCAGAAAAACAGCCCCAAAGCATGATGTTTCCACCCCCATGCTTCACAGTAGGTATGGTGTTCTTTGGATGCAACTCAGCATTCTTTGTCCTCCAAACACGACGAGTTGAGTTTTTACCAAAAAGTTATATTTTGGTTTCATCTGACCATATGACATTCTCCCAATCCTCTTCTGGATCATCTAAATGCACTCTAGCAAACTTCAGACGGGCCTGGACATGTACTGGCTTAAGCAGGGGGACACGTCTGGCACTGCAGGATTTGAGTCCCTGGCGGCGTAGTGTGTTACTGATGGTAGGCTTTGTTACTTTGGTCCCAGCTCTCTGCAGGTCATTCACTAGGTCCCCCCGTGTGGTTCTGGGATTTTTGCTCACCGTTCTTGTGATCATTTTGACCCCACGGGGTGAGATCTTGCGTGGAGCCCCAGATCGAGGGAGATTATCAGTGGTCTTGTATGTCTTCCATTTCCTAATAATTGCTCCCACAGTTGATTTCTTCAAACCAAGCTGCTTACCTATTGCAGATTCAGTCTTCCCAGCCTGGTGCAGGTCTACAATTTTGTTTCTGGTGTCCTTTGACAGCTCTTTGGTCTTGGCCATAGTGGAGTTTGGAGTGTGACTGTTTGAGGTTGTGGACAGGTGTCTTTTATACTGATAACAAGTTCAAACAGATGCCATTAATACAGGTAACGAGTGGAGGACAGAGGAGCCTCTTAAAGAAGAAGTTACAGGTCTGTGAGAGCCAGAAATCTTGCTTGTTTGTAGGTGACCAAATACTTATTTTCCACCATAATTTGCAAATAAATTCATAAAAAATCCTACAATGTGATTTTCTGGATTATTTTTTCTCAATTTGTCTGTCATAGTTGACGTGTACCTATGATGAAAATTACAGGCCTCTCATCTTTTTAAGTGGGAGAACTTGCACAATTGGTGGCTGACTAAATACTTTTTTCCACCACTGTACATCTTCTTCAAATGTTGATATTTGGTTGCATTGACAACCAAACAATTCAATATCACTTTTGAAATACAATAAATAGCCTATTAACTTGTCTACAAGTAAAAAAATGCTATGTTGGATTCACGTCTCTAACTCAACCAAAAATAAAAAGAATGGGATTAAGCCAGTGGCTCAGAACTATCCATAGATACATCTCCTTTGAATGTTGATATTTGGTTGCATTGTCAAGCAAACACAATTCACTATTACTTTTATAATACAGTAAATAGCCTAGAGTTAAGGCTCTCTCACAAACTAATGTAAAATTCAACCTTTAAATGAGTAACACATCCATGGCCACATTGAGTTTACTGTAACTATACATGTATTCTTATGTAATCATATAAAGCGTGCATGTTCAATATAGCATGCATAGGTCATCACAGGTCCGTAGAGATCTTCATAACTGCTATAACAATCTGCGCAGAATCTCAAATGGCATTGATCACTTGTACCATGTACTTTTAAAGTAATCTCAACTGCAATCCAGGTCATTTGGTTCTGCTATTAGATGAAGCACAGTGATAACACATTAATCTGTTGCATAAATAAACAAAATATCTGACATTGTATTCCCATTTGTACTTTCCTGTGCTTTTAGATGGTTGAAAGCATAGTGATAACACATTGGAAATTCAACTAACTTTTGGCTGTCTTTTTGAGTGGGTGAATATAGGTTGTAATCTCATTGATCAACGTCTCAACCAAATATGACCAACTATCCACGTTGAAATGATGTGGTGTGCCCAGTGGGTAGTGTGAGTGTTTGAGATGATAGGGTGAGAGAGGTATTGTGGCAACTTGAACGTGTGTGTATTTTAACATGTGTAAGCATGCATGTGTGAACAGGCTCATCGTTTTTGCATGTGAGTGTAAGATATTATTCTCATTCTCAGATGCATTTTTATGTACCTGACTACTGGATGTTGAGCTTGTTTGAGGGTGGAGGATGAGCTTGGAATCGGCGCCAGGACTGCAGAGCCCCTCAATCAGGTTCTTGTTGCAGTCTCCTAGGCTGCCCATGGGGGAGAGTTTGGGGTAGGCCACATGGCCCGTCAGGTCCAGCAGATCCTCCAGGGCTCGGGCATTACTCATGCCGTTGTGCTGGACCTCATTGACTGGGGAGAACTCTGGGATGGAGATAAGTTCCTCCTTGGAAACTGGGCTGAGAGGGGAAGAGAGAGGGAGCAACATCTGTGAAAATCATAATGGTTATTCCATCGATCAAATACTACTATGACCATGTCTGTACATCTATGGGGCATGCTATCCTTGGGTAATCAAGGGCGGATTAGGTGAATAATATATTATGCAAATTGTTAAATGCGAAGCCATTTTCATTATCAATATTCCTCAGGGAATGAGAAAAGGCTGTGGTAAAGCTAAGAGTCCAAATAGGAATTCTGATTATACAATATCCTTAATACTCTACGAGTAAAAAACATAGGTGCGGTAAACAGGTCAATGGAACGAGACCAAAACAATGGAAATGCCAAGGAAAAGATGGGGGAAAGATGCCGTGGGGGAAAGATCCCAAACCTCCTCATTGCCCCCCAGCTATTATTTATATGTGTATTTCACAATATGTTGAGGTAAAAATTGGAGCATAATACTTGTACGGATGTCAACCCCAATACATGTTCATGTCATCGTCACCAATAAACTGCATTACAGTTAAAAACGACAGACTACCACCATTGATTTCTGTATGCTAGCTATGCTACCAGCTTATTCAAACAGGAGTTTTCAATTAGCAGTCACTTCTTCTAAACCTGAAAAGGGACAACTTATAAATGTTATGCAGCAAAAACAAAAGTATATCCAAATTTGACTTTAGTAACCACATTGTGGGCCTGTTACAATACATCAATCATGACAGATTTTACGAATATCCACTTTGTTAGATCAGTTTTGTTGAATGTGTGTCAATCCGGTGTCCTATCACCCACGGTCTGCTTTCCATTGACCTCTTCATCGCATCTATTGCTAGGCTGCTGGCATGGTGGGCAATGTGTATGCAAATGTTCATATTAACCAGTATCTCTTGCATTTATTGGTTCGATCCATTACACATCATGCGTTCCTGTAGATAGACATGGCCTTGCTCTGATGGCTTACCTGACCTCCATGGACTGCACCTCATCACACGCCCCGTTGCTCTTCACATCCAGAAGCTCCAGGTTGATGAGTGGAGGTGGGAGGTGGCCCACTGGTAGGGGTGCCAGGGACAGATTGTTGGGCTGCACCCCTTGTCTGATCAACTTCACGTTTACTTGAGTACTCTCCTGGGTTTTGAGCTGAGTAGTGGCTTGGCTGCTCACCTGGGTACCTTCCTGTTTCTTCACCTGTACATTCACTTGGGGAACATCCGGTCTCTTTGTGTTCTTCAGCTGATTAATTTGGTCAGTGGTCTTTGCATTCACTTGTGCACTCTCCTGCTTGGTCACGTGGGAAGTGACCTTTCCCTTCACAAAGACACTCTCTTGGTTGAGCGCCTGGGCTGCACCCTGTCCATTTACTTGTTTAGCGTCCTGTCCCTTTTCCAGAACATTCTTCAGTGGGGTCACCTGATCAGTGGCTTGTCCCTTCAGCAGGGCACTGTCCTGCTTGTTGACACAGGCAGCGACCTGCCCATTAACCTGAGACTTAACCTTTGGGTTTTCATGCACATTCACCTGAGCATTAGTTTCAATGTTCATCTTTGAGTTCATCTGCATTTCCCCTGTAGAGAACAAAAATATCACATTGCACAGGACTATTCCCTGAGAAAGAGCACCACATGACCTGGCCAAGGACGGCTTAAAGAGATGCTAATTATACACAAATCCCATGCCTCCTTTAAAATCATGTCAGAATATTTAAGCGACCCATCTTACTGCGACAAAAGCATTGTCACATTAGTTAAGTCCATGGCCCTGTTCTCTAACCTATATGTCACATTAGTTAAGTCCATGGCCCTGTTCTCTAACCTATATGTCACATTAGTTAAGTCCATGGCCCTGTTCTCTAACCTATATGTCACATTAGTTAAGTCCATGGCCCTGTTCTCTAACCTATATGTCACATTAGTTAAGTCCATGGCCCTGTTCTCTATCCTATATGTCACATTAGTTAAGTCCATGGCCCTGTTCTCTAACCTATATGTCACATTAGTTAAGTCCATGGCCCTGTTCTCTAACCTATATGTCACATTAGTTAAGTCCATGGCCCTGTTCTCTAACCTATATGTCACATTAGTTAAGTCCATGGCCCTGTTCTCTAACCTATATGTCACATTAGTTAAGTCCATGGCCCTGTTCTCTAACCTACATGCACCACTTTGGCAACATTTCATGAGCTACCTTTGTGAGCCAGAGGTGTTTCCAATATCAAGTAGACAGGCAGATTTGCTAATGTCCTCTGTTCTACATCAGCTAACAAAATAAAGAAAGAGGTCCTTCTCTTTAATTGCATTAAATTGTCTAAATATTTTCAACCTTTCTAGTGAAAAATAATAAGGATTAAGTTACATGCTGAGGGCTGCATTGTGGCGGGGCAGATTAGTTATAAATAGCCAAAGACCTTGAATGGATGGCCTTTAACACAATCTAGGATGCAGAGTGAATCTGATCGTCTCCTGAGGACAGGTATTGGAAAAACACTGCTACATCACAGCCATGCAGGAGTCTCCTATATTGATGGAAAAGTACTGGGGTCTCTCACCCACCAGACTACCCACTGCTGCCACTGGGTGGGACTCTTACGCAACATGCTTTAGTAAGCATTTATTCAGTCGTGGTCAAAAGTTGAGAATGACACAAATAGTAATTTTCACAAAGTCTTCTGCCTCAGTTTTTATGATGGCAATTTGCATATACTCACTTAAGAAGAGTGATCAGATGAATTGCAATTAATTGCAAAGTCCCTATTTGCAATGAAAATGAACTTAATCCCCCCAAAACATTTCCACTGCATTTCAGCCCTGCCACAAAAGGACCAGCTACCATCATGTCAGTGATTCTCTCGTTAACACAGGTGAGAGTGTTGACGAGGACAAGGCTGGAGATCACTCTGTCATGCTGATTGAGTTAGAATAACAGACTGGAAGCTTTAAAAGGAAGGTGGTGCTTGAAATCATTGTTCTTCCTCTGTTAACCATGGTTACCTGCAAGGAAACACTTGCTGTCATCATTGCTTTGCACAAAAAGGGCTTCACAGGCAAGGATATTGCTGCTAGTAAGATTGCACCTAAATCAACCATTTATCGGATCATCAAGAACTTCAAGGAGAGAGGTTCAATTGTTGTGAAGAAGGCGTCAGGGCACCCAAGAATGTCCAGCAAGCGCCAGGACCGTCTCCTAAAGTTGATTCAGCTGCGGGATCGGGGCACCACCAGTGCAGAGCTTGCTCAGGAATGGCAGCAGGCAGGTGTGCGTGCATCTGCACGCACAGTGAGGCGAATACTTTTGGAGGATGGCCTGGTGTCAAGAAGGGCAGCAAGAAGCCACTTCTCTCCAAGAAAAACATCAGGGACAGTCTGATATTCTGCAAAAGATACAGGGATTGGACTGCTGAGGACTGGGGTAAAGTCATTTTCTCTGATGAATCCCCTTTCCGATTGTTTGGGGCATCCGGAAAAAAGCTTGTCCGGAGAAGATAAGGTGAGCGCTACCATCAGTCCTGTGTCATGCAGTAAAGCATCCTGAGACCATTCATGTGTGGAGTTGCTTCTCAGCCAAGGAAGTGGGCTCCCTCACAATTTTGCCTAAGAACACAGCCATGAATAAAGAATGGTACCAACATCCTCCGAGAGCAACTTCTCCCAACCATTCAAGAACAGTTTGGTGACAAACAATGCCTTTTCCAGCATGATGGAGCACCTTGCCATAAGGCAAAAGTGATAACTAAGTGGCTCTGGGAACAAAACATTTTGGGTCCATGGCCAGGAAACTCCCCAGACCTTAATCCCATTGAGAACTTGTGGTCAATCCTCAAGAGGCGGGTGGACAAACAAAAACACACAAATTCTGACAAACTCCAAGCATTGATTATGCAAGAATGGGCTGCCATCAGTCAGGATGTGGCCCAGAAGTTAATAGACAGCATGCCGGGGCAGATTGCAGAGGTCTTGAAAAAGAAGGGTCAACACTGCAAATATTGACTCTTTGCATAAACTTAATGTAATTGTCAATAAAAGCCTTTGACACTTATGGAATGCTTGTAATTATAATTCAGTATACCATAGTAACATCTGACAAAAATATCTAAAAACACTGAAGCAGCAAACTTTGTGAAGACCAATACTTGTCATTCTCAAAACGTTTGACCACGACTCATTGTGTCTTTCCTGCTGGGTTGATAAGGCAGGCAGAGTATCAGTGGGTGAATGGAATGGGTCACCTACCTGGTGGTGAGACAGGTTGAGTCTCCACCTGCCCCTCCTCCTTCTGCTTCAATATGGAACACAGATGGAGGCAACATTTATTATTCCACAGCAAATTAGAGGACAATTATATATAATATTGTGTGATTAAGACCTGTGGTAATCAGGACACATAAACCAATGTATCAACAATGATACAATTTAATCATGATAATGATCACAACATAGATATAAAAACAAAAGCTCTTGGGGAAAGAAATACAAGCCTCAAAGCGCATCCTGTATTGGTATGCAATACCTGACAAGATCACACAAAATCACTTGGGTAATATAGGAGTCAGCAGGTCTCTTTGCTTGAAGCCGTGCAGAGCTATGAGAACGGCAGGCATCTCTACAGTACCTTCATCTCTTCCTGGTTCTCATCACTCTTCCTGGTTCTCTTCATTATCTCCTCAATTCTCTGTGGAGATGCATCAACATACAGATTTTGACATGTACTGAGTGCTGCAGACTGGGTATCAGATATACTGATTCATTCAATAATAATAATTGAATTCTGAGTCATAAAAACCTTCTTTCTCAGCTGTCTTTCTTCCTCCTCTTGCAGCTTCAGGATCTCTCGCTCCTGACGCTGACGCTCTGCATCCTTCTGAGCCTGAAACTCGGCCTCCTCCTTCTTTATTGATAAAGATACAGGATTGATGCTTGGAATAATGTAAGACATGTACTGTGCATATACACAATGTTACACACAAACATGCACATACAGTGCCTAGCAAAAGTATTCATCCCCCTTGGCGTTTTTCCTATTTTGTAGCATTACAACCTGTAATTTAAATGGATTTTTATTTGGATTTCATGTAATGGACATACACAAAATAGTCCAAATTGGTGAAGTGAAATAAAAAAAATAACTTGTTTCAAAAAATTCAAAAAAATTAATAACGGAAAAGTGGTGCGTGCATATCTATTCACCCCCTTTGCTATGAAGCCCCTAAATAAGATCTGGTGCAACCAATTACCTTCAGAAGTCACATAATTAGTTAAATAAAGTCCACCTGTGTGCAATCTAAGTGTCACATGATCTCATATATATATATATACCTGTTCTGAAAGGCCCCAGAGTCTGCAACACCACTAAGCAAGGGGCACCACCAAGCAAGCGGCACCATGAAGACCAAGGAGCTCTCCAAACAGGTCAGGGACAAAGTTGTGGAGAAGTACAGATCAGGGTTGGGTTATAAAAAAATATCTGAAACTTTGAAAATCCCACGGAGCACCATTAAATCCATGATTTAAAAAAAGATTGAAAAGATATGGCACCACAACAAACCTGCCAAGAGAGGGCCGCCCACCAAAACTCACGGACCAGGCAAGGAGGGCATTAATCAGAGAGGCAACAAAGAGACCAAAGATAACCCTGAAGGAGCTGCAAAGCTCCACAGCGGAGATTGGAGTATCTGTCTATAAGACCACTTTAAGCTGTACACTCCACAGAGCTGGGCTTTACAGAAGAGTGGCCAGAAAAAAGCCATTGCTTAAAGAAAAAAATAAGCAAACACGTTTGGTGTTCGACAAAAGGCATGGAGGAGACTCCCCAAACATATGGAAGAAGGTACTCTGGTCAGATGAGACAAAAATTGAGCTTTTTGTCCATCAAGGAAAACGCTATGTCTGGCGCAAACCCAACACCTCTCATCACCCCGAGAACACCATCCCCACAGTGAAGCATGGTGGTGGCAGCATCATGCTGTGGGGATGTTTTTCATCAGCAGGGACTGGGAAACTGGTCAGAATTGAAGGAATGATGGATGGCGCTAAATACAGGGAAATTCTTGAGGGAAACCTGTTTCAGTCTTCCAGAGATTTGAGACTGGGACGGAGGTTCACCTTCCAGCAGGACAATGACCCTAAGCATACTGCTAAAGCAACACTCGAGTGGTTTAAGGGGAAACATTTAAATGTCTTGGAATGGCCTAGTCAAAGCCCAGACCTAAATCCAATTGAGAATCTGTGGTATGACTTGAAGGAGCTGGAGCAGTTTTGCCTTGAAGAATGGGCAAAAATCCCAGTGGCTAGATGTGCCAAGCTTATAGAGACATACCCAAACAGACTTGCAGCTGTAATTGCTGCAAAAGGTGGCTCTACAAAGTATTGACTCTGGGAGGGTGAATAGTTATGCACGCTCAAGTTCTGTTTTTTTGTCTTATTTCTTGTTTGTTTCACAATAAAACATATTTTGCATTTTCAAAGTGGTAGGCATGTTGTGTAAGTCAAATGATACAACCCCCCAAAAATGAATTTTAATTCCAGGTTGTAAGGCAACAAAATAGGAAAAATGCCAAGGGGGGTGAATACTTTCGCAAGCCACTGTACACTGGAGAAACATACATCACCATACATAAAGTGACCCCCCCTACTGTGACCCCTGACCTCTCTGTCCATCTGGACCTGTAGCCCCTTCTCCCGGACCTCCCTCTGCTGTTTCTCCACTTCCTCTCTCCTCCTGCGAAGGTCCTCCTGTCTGCTCTTCTCCTCCTCAGCCCGCCGAGCCTCCTCCTCCTGCCGTGCCCGCACCTCTGCCTGTCTCCTCCTCAGCTGCTCCACCTTCAGACTGAGTGACACAGACAAACATGATGACTTACAGTATACGCTATCAGTCACAGTCACGCAGACACACCATCTATGCATCATGTACAGGCACAGAGACACATGGTGACATTTACGCTGGCACACACAGTCTCCTTACCATTCCTCCTCCTCCTGCTCACAACGTTGTTTCTCCTCCAACTCCTTCTGCACCCTGGCCAGGCGCCTACGCTCCGCTAGCAGTCTGGATGCTTCCTCTGCATTTGTCGTCCCGACAACTCCTTTCCCTGTTGGTGTCACTGGCGATGGCTCTGTCACAAAGATAAAGGCAGACATCAGTGTGCATTGAAACTGGTGCCCTTTTGACAATGCACTGATAGATGTACTTAAATATTGACATACACAAAGAGATTGGTAAAGAGTTTCACCTGTGCTCTTATCTGCATTCAGGTCACTGCTGGTGGACTTTGGCATCTTCTTGTCTGGGGTGTCTATTTTGGAGGCTTTCTTATCAGAAGTGTCAGTCATAGAGTCCTTTCTTTCAGAAATCTCACCTTTTAAGTTCTTACCGGGGGTCTCAGTTTTGGGGAATCTTTTTTCTGGGGTCTCAGGGTTGGCCTGTTTTTTTTCAGGGGTGTCTGCTTGAGAGTACTTCTCAGGGCTCTGGATATCAGACATCCTTTTCACAGGGGTTTCTGGCTTGGATACATTTCTGTCATTGATGTTGTTGTGACCTTTGGCTTCTTCAACTTGTCCGTCCTCCTTCTTGTTGCCGTCGGTAACCGGGGTGGTGGGTCTGTGCCTGATGGGAGAGGAGTGGTACTGGCGCACAGTGCAGGGAGACTGCGTACGGCTCTTAGGCAGCAACCTACAACCAGGAGGACATTATTATTCTCTGTCACAGTAACTAGGACATACCATACGGATACAGCAGCAGGACAGTGAGTATTACTTGGGGGTGGCGGGGGAGGCTGAGCGTCTGGTGAACATGGCTGGGGATTCTCCTCTTCTCACAGGGGAGCCTGTCGCTGGGGAGCCAGTCCTCCTCTCTCTGCGTAACCTTTCTTTCTGAAAGCACACACAAGATAATGTGTGTGTGTTTCCGTATGTTATCATGCCAACATGTCTCTACCAACTGCTAGCAGGGTTCTGTAATGGTTTCTCTCTATTCAATAACCAAGTGGGTAGGTAAGACAAGTCTGACCTTGGGGGTTTGAGGGGTGGAGCGAGACCCTCCTGCTGACTCCTCTGCAGAGCCCTGGAGCCTCCGTCGATCAGCCCGGCTTGGCGAGCCCCGATAGGGTGCCCTGTGGGGGCTGCAGGGAGCTGCACAACGAAATACATCAGAGGTCAGAGGTCAAAATAATAATCAAGTGAAGATGTATTGTAGTCAAAGGAGATACAAAGGGGTAATTCCGTCTTTTTAGATCAATACCCACAGTATATTATGGAAGACGTTAACAATGCTATCAATTGTTTAAATCAATCATACAAACTATTTTGTCTTTTCACATGGTTATCTGTGGCAAGTTAGAGTGATGTGTGGCATGCGCACAATTACCCAAAGTAAATACTAAATAAAATAGCATGTGGAAAAGAAAAACATCCACACACGCTTTGGATGGCCAAAAAGTTTATGCTGAAGCAACATTTCTTCTGCCATATTATCAGTGGTGTAGTGGCGTGTACTCGCACGTAAAGGCCGTTTATTTACCTTTTTTATTTTACTCAAGCATTTACCCACCGGATAAATGCATTGAAAGTATAGGGAGCGTTACTTTACTCCTTGCGGACGGCGATCTGCGTTTATCCGCCTATTTCTTTACCATTACATCACTGCATATTATATAAGGCATGCCCAACTAAGCAACACTTTTGCAAGTATCTTAGCATGTAGGTATTTCTTCTCCTTGTCACACCAAAACATACACACACAAACCTTGTAGACAGCAGTCCCACCAGGAGTCACACACATTTGAACACATCTACACCCTCAGACACACACGTTCAGAAAAGCCAGACCTAGACATAAATAAAGTGGATAAACAAGTGTCTATCTGCAGAACTGCAAACGCTGTCATACATTCCCTAGTCTCTGCATCACCAATGTGCACAATTTATATGGGGTATTACCAGTCTGTAAATATTTACTGCCTATGTGCAAAAAAATTGTCAGTCCAGATGTATTGTCTAGGTGTTACCTGTGTATCGGTGGCAGGGTAGATGGAGGTCTGCTGCACTGTGGCACCTGGCCATAGAGGAGTGAGTGTGGGTAAGGAGGCGGTGGGCTATCAGGTTCTCCACAGAGTTCAGGTGACAGCGCTGGGCTGATGGAGGGGTCAGGGGTCAATGGAGGTGTTGGGAGGGAGATGAGGATGACAAACGAAACACAACGTATGACCATGAGGGACATGAGACGGAGAAATGAAGGTGCAAGAATCACAAGGAGGGGAGGAGGAGCGGGCTAAGAATGCTAGTTCTAGACTAGTGAGTACAACCGGAGAATGGAAAGGATGTAGGATGGGTCTGCCAAAAATGCCTGATTGTCATTTGTGATGACAATGACAATTTTGACACTGACAAGGGTAGCTATTAGCAGTGGTGGTGGTGAGCAGCAGATGAAGAAGTCGTAGTGTTTAGGGTAGAAGTAGTAACAGTGATAGGAGTAGTAGTAGTACTAGTGGTGATACTAGTAGAAGGAGTAGTAGTACTAGTGGTGATACTAGTAGAAGGAGTAGTAGTACTAGTGGTGATACTAGTAGAAGGAGTAGTAGTACTAGTGGTGATACTAGTAGAAGGAGTAGTAGTACTAGTGGTGATACTAGTAGAAGGAGTATTAGTACTAGTGGTGATACTAGTAGAAGGAGTAGTAGTACTAGTGGTGATACTAGTAGAAGGAGTATTATTACTAGTGGTGATACTAGTAGAAGGAGTAGTAGTACTAGTGGTGATAGTAGAAGGAGTATTAGTACTAGTGGTGATACTAGTAGAAGGAGTAGTAGTACTTTATCAAATTGGAGGACTACCTGTTCCTGTGCATGTTGAATGGCAAATACTGCTCATCACTTCATTATTATTGGGTTATGTTTTCCATATACTCATTGGGATGGGACGGGCTCTCTGAAATAAAAAATAACACTGAGTATTTGGATGGGTGATATAGAGATCGGTAAGATGCATAAAAGCACTGAGAATGTCAAACCTTAACCAGTGTGTTGTGACTGAGTGAAATATGCCTTCAACAAGGAGGGAGAGGAGGTTTCAAACAATGAAAAGGTGAAGTGGTGTACATGTCCCCTGTTACTTGGTTCTTTGTGTACTGTCAATTCCCTAGTGCCTGTCATTTCCTAATGGATATCTTCTTCACTCTGTATCCCAAAATCATCTCTATTGTCATCCTAATGCTCGCTCTTTTGCTTGAACCTGGATCGACTTGCCAGTACCAAAAAAGACATCACAATACCCAAGCTGAGCACACACACATACCCTCACACATACAGTACACATACAGATGTAAAAAAAAAAATGTATAAAAAGCAGCAATTATACAACATCAATGTGCACTTTGTACAGTAGTACTTGTACGAGGTACACATTGACTTTTCACACACATCCTCATGCTTTCGCACACTTTTTTCTGATTCAGCTGTTGCACATGCATTCTGGGAAATATACATACAACTTTTTGAGTTGGCATGACATTTCCCCTCAAGCCAAACTGCCATGAGAGCAGTGGTCACTGTGGGGTGGAGAGAAGGAGGAGGGGGAAGGGGATTGGTGGACCGAACGGGAGGGGTTCATAACATTACCGGATTCGCTGGCAGCAGGAAGGGGGGCGGCGAGTTCATGGGGAAAGGCGGAGGCAAGGAGAGGGGCATTCTCACTGTCACCTATAGGTAGCAGGCGGAGCAGAGCAGAGCAGAGAGAGCATAGCGTTATGACCAGAGCTGCCACTCATGGCTTTACCTGATGACCCCCTGATACACCTCTGCAGCCAGCAGGGCGCTCCTGACGACAACTGGGGAGGTAAACCCATGCAGCAAGGCTGGAGGCAATGAGCAGGCCAGGGAGAAAGGCTCTCTCACATACGCACCTTTGTCTTCCATATATCCCTCTATGCCCCAATCCAAATCACACATACAGTACATAAGCCATAAACATAGTCAGAAAACTGTATAAAAATCAGCATCTAGGTTTTGAACATGTTTCTGTATCTCAGTCCTCCATCCCCCACCTCCATCATAATCCTTCAAACGCACCAAACTGCCAGTGCCCCAGGATAGGAGCCATCAATAATGCCCTGAAGCAGCAACCAGTATGTTGTCAATTTTAAAACTGTCTGGTTTGCTCCCCTCAGGGTTGACTGGACTGATGACTATTTCCATGGTTCACGACAGGTCTGGGATAGGCTGACACAGAGACATTGCTGTCTGACCTTGAGTCTAGATTAGAAGGGTAGAGGAGTAATCAGCTAGCAGCAGCTTCCAAAAAAAGACCTATCATGTGTTAGTATATCTGATGGACCGCTTGTGTGATTGTATAACTGACAGAGAGCAACACCAAATTTGTATCACTTTAGAAGCCAGAAGGGACATGCCAAATTGAATTAGCCTAGAACATGCATTGCTGTCCCTCTCGCCATTCATGCCTCTCACCATTCCTCCTTCCAGTCACTCCATCATTCACACCTCATTGCACCCTCATCTCCAGCTCCCCGTTGTGGACTCACCCTGTGCTCCTCCAGGTCCGCCCCATGTCCAGCGTTTGGGCCTCTGCTCCAGCTGCAGGCTGCGTTCCAGGGAGCGTTTCATCAGAGCCTCCAGCCGCTCCTGGTTGTGCCGTTCCAGGACCGGGAAGACAAGGGACTCTGTCACGGAGCTGCTCCCCTGGCCCCACAAGGACCAGGCTAGTCGCTCCATAACCACAACCTCTACTCTAACACAGCACAGTCTTACCAGAGCAGGCTGATAAAGACCACAGCTGCTTGGGACTCCACCCCTCCAATCACACACACATGCAGACAAAGAGACACTCTCACACATTCATTCTCGTAGCAAGCAACAGTATTGACACAGGTTGGAGAACAGCTCCCCCTTTCTTTATCTGATTTTCCCCCTCCCCCTTTTCTTTTTCTGGCTGCCTGTTCTACTCAGACTTCCCCCAGTAAATAATATTTCCTCCAAGCTAGTTAACCCTTCCCCACCCACAGTGTTGCCATGGTTCACAGCCCAACAGAGCAGGAGACAAAGCCATCTGGTGGGTGATCAACCATTGCCAACATCTCTCCATTTAAATGTGCTCCATCTTTTCCTCCCATCTATATCCCTGCTCTACCGAGCTAACAAGGTAAAAATCTGTTGTTCTGCCCCTGAGCAAGGCAGTTAACCCGCCGATGACGTGGATGTCGATTAGGGCAGCCCCCCGGCACCTCTCTGATTCAGAGGGGTTGGGTTAAATGCGGAAGACAGATTTTGGTTGAATGCATTCAGTTGTACAACTGACTAGGTATCCCCCTTTCCTTTTTTTCCATGTTCATTTCTTCCTATCAAACACAGACATGGACATGTATCGGCAAATGGAACTACACACACAGATGAAGCCAGCACAGTAACAAATGTATTAATCAGAATGACACTGCACAGAACCAAGAACGGGTGAAGAAGTGAAAACAAATCTTAAATGAGTACCACAGAAAAGCTAATATGACATTAGCCACATGCCATAGGCTCCTCCTGCATTTCTACTGATCTAAAATGACATCATCCAGAGGATATAATCCATCTAATGGGAACACACACGCGCATAGATAATCAATCTGGTTGAGATTGATGGCCAAGGCAAATGCTGTGTCATCCAAAACATGTCCCAAAAATTCTCATTATGCATAATCTTATGAGAGCACACAAAAAATTATAAATCATGTTATTTCACGTCACCTTTTTAGACCAACTTAAGTCTCTCTTTAAAGATTAAACTGTGAGATCAATGTTAGCTACCCCTCTATGACAATAAATGGCCTTAGAAAGTGGCAGTGTGTGACATGGTTTAAAAAGACAGATCTGTGGATAACTTTGTGCTGAGCAGATATTTTGGGACCCATCGAGAAATGGAGGGCAATGACAAAGCAGGATAAGGATCAGATTAAACAAATGGAATGGCAGAGATATTCATTGATTAGTCTGAGGTCCCTGAGATTTACACATAGATCAACACCAATGACACCAGCATTCCCAGAAGCCAGTGTTGACTGGTGTGCAGGGTGGGAAGGACTTCTCTAGAAGGGGAGGGTGGGGGTGAAAATCCTATATAATATCTGATTGGGAGACAACGTTAAGTATGGGGCATACTGTAATTAATTAACCACAGGATTTGAGTAAATTAAAGAGCATATGTCCCTGCTTATCTTTTAGAAGGGGCTGTTGTGACTGTTGCTGTACTTTCCCACACATACATTCACATACAATCAAAAACGGTGCATCCAAACGATACAATAAACATACAAACTTTTTACTGAAACTGAACTGGAGGTGAAAGAGCTGTCTGAGTGTGAGGACGGAGGGTGACTACATCATGCACTGGAAGATGTAGTGCAGGGTTCCCCAACTGGCGGCCCGTGGGCCGGATTTGGCCCACGGGTGGTCTTATTTGGCCCCCCAAGTTTTCGGAGGAAATAAAATATATATATATATATATATATATATATATATATATATATATATATATATATATATATATATACATACACACTAACGTTCAAAAGTTTGGGGTCACTTAGAAATTTCCATTTTTTTGAAAGAAAAGCAATTGTTTTGTCCATTAAAATAACATCAAATTGATCAGAAATACAGTGTAGACATTGTTAATGTTATAAATGGCTATTGTAGCTGGAAACGGCTGATTTTTAATGGAATATCTACATAGGCATACAGAGGCCCATTATCAGCAACCATCAGTCCTGTGTTCCAATGGCAAGTTGTGTTTGCTAATCCAAGTTTATCATTTTAAAAGGCTAATTGATCATTAGAAAACCTTTTTGCAATTATGTTAGCACAGCTGAAAACTGTTTTGCTGATTAAAGAAGCAATAAAACTGGCCTTCTTGAGACTAGTTGAGTATCTGGAGCATCAGCAATTGTGGGTTCGATTACAGGCTCAAAATGGCCAGAAACAAATAACTTTCTTCTGAAATCAGTCTATTCTTGTTCTGAGAAATTAAGGCTATTCCATGCGAGAAATTGCCAAGAAACTGAAGATCTCGTACAACGCTGTGTACTACTCCCTTCACAGAACAGCGCAAACTGGCTCTAACCAGAATAGAAAGAGGGGTGGGAGGCACCGGTGCACAACTGAGCAAGAGGACAAATACATTAGAGTGTCTAGTTTGAGAAACAGACGCCTCACAGGTCCTCAACTGGCAGCTTCATTAAATAGTACCCGCAAAAAAACACCAGTCTCAACGTCAACAGTGAAGAGGCGACTTCGGGATGCTGACCTTCTAGGCAGAGTTGCAAAGAAAAAGCCATATCTCAGACTGGCTAATAAAAAGAAAAGATTAAGATGGGCAGTCGGAGATATAGCTTTTTCTTTGCAACTCTGCAAATGATGATCCCTGATGTAGTGGCTTAGTGGTAAGTCTGACCTTCTCCTCCTCCAGCCTCTGCCTCCTCTTTTCCTCCACAGCAGCTCTGCGGAGCTCCTCTTTCTGTCTCTGCTCCTCCAGCTTCCTCCAGCGCTCCTCCACCGTACGCTCATACTGCAGCAGAGCCCGCCGCTCCTTCTCCCTGATCGCCTGCTCTCGCACCGCTGGAAACACCAACCAACACACTCAGCTTACTACCCTCTTCAACACCATTATAACAACCCACAACAATTCCAGAGCTTTGCTTCCTTGAACTGCACATTTACTGGCTGCCGGTTCTATATGGCAAAAGTATAGAGCAATTTTGCTAACCTGCTACAATACAAATAGTGGCTTCAATAAGAAATGATTTCCATCAGTCTCAATACTTGAAAGCAAATGTCAGGAACATCACTTACCTAGACCTTTATCTCTCTCCTCACGTCTCTCTTTGGCTAAACGCATCCTGTCGTCTGTCCTCAGATACCCTTCCACATCTGAGGGATATGAAGAAAAAGGGATCAACACAGAAACAGACAAGCTAGACAGAAACAGAGCAAGGAGAGACATTCAAAAGAGATAGTGAGGGAGAGATGTGTTTATAGAGAGGACCCAGTGAGGGAGGGATGTGTTTATAGAGAGGACCCAGTGAGGGAGGGATGTGTTTATAGAGAGGACCCAGTGAGGGAGAGATGTGTTTATAGAGAGGACCCAGTGAGGGAGGGATGTGTTTATAGAGAGGACCCAGTGAGGGAGGGATGTGTTTATAGAGAGGACCCAGTGAGGGAGAGATGTGTTTATAGAGAGGACCCAGTGAGGGAGGGATGTGTTTATAGAGAGGACCCAGTGAGGGAGGGATGTGTTTATAGAGAGGACCCAGTGAGGGAGGGATGTGTTTATAGAGAGGACCCAGTGAGGGAGGGATGTGTTTATAGAGAGGACCCAGTGAGGGAGAGATGTGTTTATAGAGAGGACCCAGTGAGGGAGGGATGTGTTTATAGAGAGGACCCAGTGAGGGAGAGATGTGTTTATAGAGAGGACCCAGTGAGGGAGGGATGTGTTTATAGAGAGGACCCAGTGAGGGAGGGATGTGTTTATAGAGAGGACCCAGTGAGGGAGGGATGTATTTATAGAGAGGACCCAGTGAGGGAGGGATGTGTTTATAGAGAGGACCCAGTGAGGGAGGGATGTGTTTATAGAGAGGACCCAGTGAGGGAGGGATGTGTTTATAGAGAGGACCCAGTGAGGGAGGGATGTGTTTATAGAGAGGACCCAGTGAGGGAGGGATGTGTTTATAGAGAGGACCCAGTGAGGGAGGGATGTATAGGGGAGCTAACAACCACAGTGGGGGTGGAACTTACACTGTTTACCTGCATGATTGTTAGTGTTGTTGCCTGGCAGAAGTAAAGGGGAGGGGAGCCCATTGAGCTGGGGCCTCTTCTCTGTGACCGAGGGTGGGCTCAGCACCTCATCTGATATAGGAGAGACAACAGTCCCCACAGTTTGTCAGCAGAGGAAGGCAGTGCTGTACATAGCACTGAACTGCAGTAGTACTTTGAGACTGAAGAGGGAGACAGTGCCATGCTCTTTGTTCAGTGAGAGTAATATTTAGAGGGTAAAATGGTCGCAGCCAGGGCAGTAGATAATGTAAAAGGTTGTATGCACTGCTGCCAAGTTGGCAAGCAATCCAAGGACGGACTGCAGCAGTGTATGCGGATATGATATGTTTTAAGGTGTCAAGGCTAAATATCTATTTAAAATTGAATCAGTTGTTCTTAGTATGATAATTACTAAAGCAAAAAGATCTTGCCTTTGCCAGAAATGGCTCTCTAAAATATTATTTTAGGCCAGTTTCTTTTAAAAAACATCTAATTGTGCTTTCGTTGTGGTCCCTGTGTGAATCTTGAAACCCATCTTCTTGGAAAATAGTGTCTTATAGTAATCCTTCAAATCATAAAAATGACTCAATAATGACTCCCCTTGACATATAAGTATCAAATCATTCAACTCAACCCAATTCCGCCATGGTAGATTGTGATTGTTGTAATTATGGAAAGTAATTATGTGAAGTACCTTTCCAATTCAGATAAGCGCCCAATAAAATCCTGTTAAAACGTTAAGAGTGTGGGTGAGCCATCAGTTGGAGCATCTTACTGTGTTTCGCAGCTGGGCTCCCTGGATAAAGTACCACACGGGCTGGGGAGCCATGGCCGTTGCTTTGGGATCTCTTCTCTGCAATTGATGGCTGAGTCAATCCTTAGGCGGGAGAAAGAAGCAAACACATGAAGAAGAAAATAAATAGAAGAAAGGTAAATAAGTCCAGGATAGATGGAAGCCAGGCCATTGACTTATTCTGGACTAGATTTAAAACAGCAGCCATAATCTGGCCCTGTTAATTCTGCATCACTCACCAAAATCTAATACAGCTCCCAGTCAAAGAGAGACCCATCATATCACAACATTGGGTTATACACTGCATATGTTAATATAACTTATTCTTGGGAAACTAGGAACTAGCCTAGGAAGTGAGTGGTCCTTTCCCAGACCCAGAGTAAGCCTATTCATTAAAAAGCACTTTTGATTGGGACTCTCCATATCCTGCTTTTAGAGTAGGCTATGGACTTAATCTGGGTCTGCCAGGACCGGGCGTATAGGTAGGTTACTAACACCTTTTCAATGGCCATGTCACATGTCTTTAACCATTGATGAAAGGTCGGTGACCTTGTGTGCTGGTGAGAATCCATGTTTAATGTCATTCTTTAAATATGTGTCCACTCCATAACGATAAGGCCTCAAAACCCAGATGCAGCTATTTGCCTTTGATCACCCCTAAATTCAAGGATTTTTGAGTACAAATTACACCTTTCTGATCACACCTGTACCAACCAAGGTTATTATAGTTTTGTGTTTTTATATTCGTTTTTATTTCTATTAGTTTTTCAATTTTAGTTTAGTTTAGTTTTTCAGTTTAGTTTCAGACCTGATTTGCTCGTTTTTATTTTGTTTTAGTTTGATCCAAATATTTATATTTCGTTTTATATGATTTAGCTTCAGTTTTAGTGCTAGAGACAGAAAGCATTTGTGTTGTATAGTTTTTTGGGATGTCACTTCTTGCAACTGTGGGGCAGTAATACTTCAGCAATAAATAAGGTGATGGGTCAGGTCATAGGTTAGGTTTAAACTATAAAGTTATTCTCAATGTGACTTGGATTTAAAAGGAATAGCGTAGAGACAGGTGCAACAAATATGGGGGAAACTCTCATCCATGTTAACACAAATCCATTGCTTTTTAACTTTAGTAGTACATGTAAGAAGAATCAAATTAGCTACCTAGACAATTTACTGTAAAAAAAGTAAATGTTACTGTAATCATAATGAATGCATAAATGAATGGATGAATTAATAACATTCATTGAGGGGAGATGGGGTTTGTATTTCACAGTATTTTACTGTATTACATGGGATTGGTGCAGGCAGGTTGGCTGCTATAGGTAATGTGTTTACACATTACAACATATCAATGAATATTTTGTGTTTTATATCACGTACACTTCTAGAGGTCTTAACAAAGGCTTCCAAACTGGCAGCACCGGAATGGCAAAATGCTCAACCATTAAAGGTTTAAGACTTGGTACCACTCCAATCTGTCCCCTATACATTTTAAATGGTTGGGGCACCACTACCACATACCAGTTAAATTGGTATGGTTTAAAAATGTAAAGGTTTTCGGCACTCCAAGAATAAGGTATTCTACTGTATTCAATGGGATGGAATAACGGCACCATTCGAAATACAGCAATTACTTCCCTGTCCACCATTACTTCCCAAAATGAACCATAATTTACAGTATGCTGCAGTAAAACGTTTAACAGTATTTTACTGTTGATAATACCCCAAATTACAGTATGAATTACAGTTCAGTTACAGAGTAGTGATAGTGACGCACAAGCCAATCCTTTTTGAAACATCGCCATCTCCTGGCTGCATTTACCCGCCAGATTCAGTAGCTTGAACCCCCCTCCCCCAAAATAAAAAATTAAATAAAAATAAAACCAAAACATTTTCATGATGGTTTTTATTTTTGTTAGTTTTGGAGTTAAAGATAATAGTTTCAGTATAGTTTGTTTTTCTAACGGGTTTATTAATTATTTTATTTCAGTTTAGTAAATAGTTTTCATGATTGGTTTTCGTTTTAGTTTCCATTTTAGTTTACTATAATAACTTTGGTACCAGCGACAGAAAACAAGCCTTGGACACCCAAATCTAGGCTATGCGGGTTAAGACAGACCAAACCATATAAATACGCGTAATGTAGCCTGTGCCTGAGCCAATCAATTTAGCAATTAACAAAGGTGCGTGTTGTCCTTCTGCATCTTGATGATTTAACAACTACGCTATTCATCTTTTTATTTAGACAACTGGCCATAAAAGCCAATGATAAAAATTGCCTCTGCTAGGCTTGGCTATAGCGTATGCTAGATGATGAAGTGAAATGCACAATTTGACGATGCAGGATTGTCGTAGCAAAAAAATACAGTAGAGAAACATTGGATATTATAAACAATAGACCGTTAGTTTTTTACCCTGCTTACCTGTCAAGGCACCACTGGACGCTGCATTGACTGCCTTCTCTGCCATCTTCGTAGTCACCGGCGGATGCCCCCAAACGTATGTATGCAATGTCGCAAACACCCCACTGCGAAAGGCTTCAAATCAAGTCGAGGGAAACAGCATCGCCAGCTTCTACCTTCAGGCGCAGGAGGATAACATAGGCTACGCTATCAGGGGATGTAAGCCTATCCGTTTTCCACTGCCTCAGCAATCAATATGTATGCTCCCCCGGAATGCTAACGGTGCACAGGCGGTCAGGAGAGCAGAAGGGTATTCGGATGAATGCGGTTACTGAATGAGACAATAGGCTACTATTAAGTGGGCTATTTTGAAGGGAACGGTGATCGTAACTGGGTATCCTTGGATAACTGTTGAAGGACGGAGAGAAAATGATGCGCTCCAGTTCAGGGCGTACTGGATGGAAATCATTACATCATTGATGGAAGGACAAACTAGCCTAATCAAATGCATGAAGTCAAAATTAATTATTCAATTGCATTCAAAAGCTTTAAACGTTGCCATTAAATAACTATACTGAACAAAAATATAAACGCAACATGTAAAGTGTTGGTTTCATGAGCTGAAATAAAATATCCAAGAAATGTTCCATATGCACAAAAAGCTTATTTCTCTAAAATGTTGTGCACAAATTTGTTTACATCTGTTAGTATTTCTCCTTTGCCAAGATATTCCATCCACTTGACAGGTGTGATATATCAAGAAGCTGATTAAACAGAATGATCATTACACAGGTGCACCTTGTGCTGGGTATAATAAAATGCCACTCTAAAATGTGCAGTTGTCACACAAAACAATGTCACAGATGTCTCAAGTTGAGGGAGTGTGCAATTGGCATGCTGACTGCAGGAATGTCCACTAGAGCTGTTGCCAGAGAATTGAATGTTACTTTCTCTACAATAAGCCACCTCCAAAGTTGTTTTACAGAATTTGGCATTACGTCCAACCGGCCTCACATCCGCAGACCACGTACATGCATGGCGTCGTGTGGGCAAGCAGTTTGCTGATGTCAACGTTGTGAACAGTGCCCCATGGTGGAGGTGGGGTTATGATATGGGCAGGCATAAGTAAGTTACGGACAATGAACACAATTGCATTTTATCTATGGCAATTTGAATGCACAGAGATACTGTGACAAGATCCTGAGGCCCATTGTCTTGCCATTCATCCGCCATCATCACCTAATGTTAATTTCTGATAATCCATGGCCCCATGTTGCAAGGATCTGTACACTATTCCTGGAAGCTGAAAATGTCCCCGTTTTTCCATGGCCTGCATACTCACCAGACGTCACCCATTGAGCATGTTTGGGATGCTCTGGATCGACGTGTACCACAGCGTGTTCCAGTTCCCACCAATATCCAGCAACTTCGTGCAACCATTGAAGAGGAGTGGGACAACATTCCACAGGCCACAATCAAAAGCCTGATCAACCATGTGAAGGAGATGTCCTGCAGCATGAAGCAAATGGTGGTCACACCAGATACTGACTAGTTTTGATCTACGCCCCTACTTGCATATCTGTATTCCTAGTAATGTGAAATCTGTAGATTAGGGCCTAATGAATTTATTTAAATTGACTGATTTCCTTATATGAACTGTAATACAATAAAATCTGAAATGGTTACATGTTGCGTTTATTTATTTTTTCAGTATATTTTATTGGATAGGCTATATTGGACAGTTATTTCGGGCGTTTTATTTTCCATGCGGCTACATTTGTGGGGTTAGACTAAGAAAGCTTTCTCTAAAAAGCCCAATATTATTGCAAATAGATAGGTCTATAGCTGCTAAATGTTTTAATAAAAACACGATTAAGAATATCAAATAGAAGGGAAGAACAGAACAAACAGCATCAAACTTTTTAGTAGACGCGCCTTTCAACCCCTCTGCCCAGAAATGAAATGTAAGCGCGGATAACGTGGTGCTCAGCATCCGAGCGAGACTGGGTACTCTGCGGAGGTCGCTTTGCGGTAGGTAGGCCTACCTACTGTCAGTCTGACTTCATAGCAAAACCAGCCAAGTTCTAGGCGTCCCACAAAGCCAAAGCAAATAAAACAAATGCGAAGAGAATGGCAGTGTTCGAGAGGATCAAAACCGTAATGTATCATGGGTAAATTGACTGACTGAGCCACAAATAATGAGTAGTTATTTATGATGCAAGGTTCTTTGTATATTAATCAGTTGGCAGTCAACTGCACTGTCGGCTGAAACGTCGAAGAAGCCCAATCATTTTTGCCTGAGTTGAGTTCACCCGTGATAATGTTGTGGGCCTAGCACACATCCTGAGCACTCCTAATTTGGAAACATGGCGAAGTAGCCATTTCCTAGGCATTAATGCTTCATTGTTATTAATAGGTTAAATACTGTATGAACCAAAGTAGTATTACATACTAGGTCGTGTTGAGCAAATCCTGTATAGGCTAAAATATTTACCAACAGGTCAGGAACATGAGTTCTACCTGCTTTCACATTTTTTACAAAGTGAGACTTCTGTTGCCAGCCACTGTTTGTTGAAAAAAGCATATACAAATTATCACAAATATAATTACTTATTTTATTGATCAAAATAAAGTTGGTAAAAAAATAAAAAATGGGGAGGGATCCTTTGTTATAGACAAAACAAATCTTCAGACCAAACATAAAATGATTGAAGTTTTTATTGTAAACTCTGGTGTTCTGTAATTTTAGAGTATATTCCACATTATGGAATAAAATAATACAGTGTGAACTGAAGTAGGTGTGCGGATGTTCAGTGACAGAATCCAGGCTTTAAGCAGTCTCAAGAGAAGGGAAATAAGCTGCCTCAACTGACTTGAGGAAGCAGTGAGTTGTTGGCAAGGTTGCACTGCCTCTGCCAGTATAGAAATGTCCACTTTCCTCTGCATAAACGATGTGGCCCACAATAGTTCTGATTCAGATCTGAGAGGAAGGGGAGAGAGTTATGTTACCAAGTGGTATTACCTGACCCAAAAGCAGACAGACACAAAGACAAAGCATTCAAGCAAAATGGACAGAGCAAAAAGCATTTCACTCAATTGAATGTGATTTCAATTGATTGACTGCATCACACCAATTATTACCTATGGATGGCATTCCTTGTAACTTGCAAGAGGAATCCTCTACTTACATCATCAATGTCCTCGTCGTCGTCTCCAATGTCATCAAACTGAATATCCTCATCATCGCCAGGTCCAAATGTGTCAGTCTCATTGATTTTAGCTAGGGTGTTAGAAGATAGCCACAATTAATAAACTAGCCTGCTTTAAAAAGAGTGAACATGTGCCTATAATTTGAAGCAAGACAATTCTCCATTCCTGGCTTTGTGGCTTCAGCATCACATGGCGAATGATGGCTTACCTTAAGACTAATATGACATTTCAAGAAGGTTAAGTTAGAGGCTATTAACCTCCCTGACTCCCTCTCAGTCAATTGTAGTGGTCCAAGATACATACCATGTTCAGGAAGCTCCCCATAGGCCTTCAAACTCCTGGCCTCGTCTGCATTGTACTTAAGGATAACATCGGCTTTTTGGTCCTTCAGGGAAGAATGTAACCATTAGGACATACTCTTCGATCTTAGGGCCTCCTAGTGCCTTGGGTTGTATTATCATTAAAAAATATATTAATTTTTTTACCTGGTAATCTCGAAGTCCCACAAGGATGATGTCTGAAGTATTGATCCAAACCTGCCCAGGAGCAAAGAACAAGATGTCAGCAAGGACAGCTTGGAGTATAAAAACTATAATACTTCCAGCATAGACACAAACTGCCCAGGTAGAAGTCTGTCAACCCTCATGTCATGTCAAACCCAAAGCATGATGGAAGTGGAGTGTAAAGGATGATGACATTGGATTACATTTATACAGTACACATAAGATCTCAATGGTCTTCAGCCTCCAGCTACAGTGAGGGAAAAAAGTATTTGATCCCCTGCTGATTTTGTACGTTTGCCCACTGACAAATAAATTATCAGTCTATAATTTTAATGGTAGGTTTATTTGAACAGTGAGAGACAGAATAACAAAAACAAAATCCAGAAAAACGCATGTCAAAAATGTTATGAATTGATTTGCATTTTAATGAGGGAAGTAAGTATTTGACCCCCTCTCAATCAGAAAGATTTCTGGCTCCCAGGTGTCTTTTATACAGGTAACAAGCTGAGATTAGGAGCACACTCTTAAAGGGAGTGCTCCTGATCTCAGCTTGTTACCTGTATAAAAGACACCTGTCCACAGAAGCAATCAATCAATCAGATTCCAAACTCTCCACCATGGCCAAGACCAAAGAGCTCTCCAAGGATGTCAGGGACAAGACTGTAGACCTACGCAAGGCTGGAATGAGCTACAAGACCATCGCCAAGCAGCTTGGTGAGAAGGTGACAACAGTTGGTGCGATTATTCGCAAATGGAAGAAACACAAAATAACTGTCAATCTCCCTCGTGGAGTTGCAATGATCATGAGAATGGTGAGGAATCAGCCCAGAACTACACGGGAGGATCTTGTCAATGATCTCAAGGCAGCTGGTACCATAGTCACCAAGAAAACAATTGGTAACACACTACGCCGTGAAGGACTGAAATCCTGCAGCGCCCGCAAGGTCCCCCTGCTCAAGAAAGCACATATACATGCCCGTCTGAAGTTTGCCTATGAACATCTGAATGATTCTGAGGAGAACTGGGTGAAAGTGTTGTGGTCAGATGAGACCAAAATTGAGCTCTTTGGCATCAACTCAACTCGCCGTGTTTGGAGGAGGAGGAATGCTGCCTATGACCCCAAGAACACCATCCCCACCGTCAAACATGGAGGTGGAAACATTATGCTTTGGGGGTGTTTTTCTGCTAAGGGGACAGGACAACTTCACCGCATCAAAGGGACGATGGACGGGGCCATGTACCGTCAAATCTTGGGTGAGAACCTCCTTCCCTCAGCCAGGGCATTGAAAATGGGTCGTGGATGGGTATTCCAGCATGACAATGACCAAAAACACACGGCCAAGGCAACAAAGGAGTGGCTCAAGAAGAAGCACATTAAGGTCCTGGAGTGGCCTAGCCAGTCTCCAGACCTTAATCCCATAGAAAGCTGAAGGTTCGAGTTGCCAAACGTCAGCCTCGAAACCTTAATGACTTGGGATAAAATCCCTCCTGAGATGTGTGCAAACCTGGTGGCCAACTACAAGAAAGGTCTGACCTCTGTGATTGCCAACAAGGGTTTTGCCACCAAGTACTAAGTCATGTTTTGCAGAGGGGTCAAATACTTATTTCCCTCATTAAAATGCAAATCAATTTATAACATTTTTGACATGCGTTTTTCTGGATTTTGTTGTTGTTATTCTGTCTCTCACTGTTCAAATAAACCTACCATTAAAATTATAGACTGATCATTTCTTTGTCAGTGGGCAAACATACAAAATCAGCAGGGGATCAAATACTTTTTTCCCTCACTGTATTTGCCAAAACACGTGGTGGATATTGTGACTCATGGCACTAACACTATATAGGCTACTGTGTACACCATTACCTTTTTCCGTAGCTTTCCTCGGATGTGGCATAGTCGCTTGACTCCATCAAAACACATAGCTTCCAGTCGTCCATTACCCAACATCTTAATCACCTGTGCATATTCTAGATTAGAACAGAAGTTCAGCCAGTTAGTCAATTCATAGAGGGGGTCACGAGGTGGCTCAAATGTAAGTGCTGAACTGTTAAACAGGGAGTAGGGCTGTTACGGTGACCGTATTACCGCCAGTCATGACCGAAAGTCAAATTCCACATGACCGTTGAGTCACGGGAACTAGGCTTCTTCAAAACTGTGCTCTGATGCCGCTGATGGTCATTAGTAGTCTACTAAACTTGCTAACAGCTAGTGGCCTGGTACTCAGCGCTCTATTGTCCCTCAAATCACTCTGACATCAATGCAAATGCAATCAAAAATCTAATCAATCACTTCATGAGAGCTCTGGCATTCAGAGTTTGAGCGGAATAGGATCACCTGTTGCGCAGCGAGAGCCAGCTCCTCATAGCTGGTTGATGCATGGAGTTAAATAAGGGTTCTTACAATAAGCCCATGTTGAACAACCTTTCTATAGGCTATGCTATGCAATTGTGTGAGAAAACAAGAGTTTTGATGGTAATAGGTGAATTACCCTATGTGAATGCAGCCAAATACAAATTGTTTTTCTTTCCACAGTGCAGTGCATTTCAAATTCTCCTTGCTTGATGTGTGCCTAGCAACTCCTTTGGTTCTATTAAAAGCATGCTCCCAGTTAGAATACCCGCCTTGGGTGAAGGCCTTGTTTGTCTGCGTTACCATTGGACCCAATACAGAACTTTCGACATGGGAACGAAACTGCCACATCTGCAGTGACTGAGTATTCCAGCCACTCTCTTCCTATGAACCAGTTGCTATTAAATTAACGTTTTTGGACAGAACACCTGCGGCTAGGGTATGATTCGAGCCATTATCCTGGCGGCAATTGTGGGAGGGGGGTAAGCTAGCGGGAGTTCGGCAGCATAATTTCTGCTGGGCTTGACAACTGCCTCTGTGGTTTCATTTATGATATCCATTGCGGCAGTGGCAGATTAGCTAGTTAGAGCTAACTAAACTCTGTAGTGGTGGGGCGTGAGGCAGAGTTGAGTGGAGCAGCTTCAACTGTATCTTGTTATTCACTTAGCCTACCACGTTATTCACGTAGCCTACCACAGATGAGAAGCATTTTTTCCCACTTTTTATGGAAACCCAAAAGGAGTCATACCTAACCGCCCAGTGACATTCCATAGCCGCCCTACACACTGCGCGGCATGTTATGTCCATGGTGCTGATACAGCGCAGTGGATATACAGATTTCGTGCCAACCTGTCACTCAATAATTTCAATTTTGCTATTTTTATATAGGGACATAAACTAAAACTGAGCCGGCCAGATTGACAGTGAGTCAAAACCTGTTTGCCAAATGTACAGGTTAAATTAGGTTGAAGGGGGACGATGAACTCACCTTGGCCATCCTCTTTAAATACCAGCTCTCTCTTTTCTGATTCATTCTCGTTCTTACCACGTCGCCGATTCTTTCCTCCCTTACCTGTAATGAGAAGATGAGAGATAGTGAACATGTGTCATTCCAATTCTGGTAACTGTCATTCCAATTCCACCTGTCATTAGCATCATAAGCCAAATAAACGCTGATAAATAAACCAACCAAATGCCTGTAACCTAGCAACAAAGATTCTTTAACTAACCCCTTTTATATGTGGTAACTAACTAGTCAGCTAGTGAATGTGACAGCGATCAGGGCAGAGGCTCAAGATGATGGAAACTGCTGGGCAGGGATATTGTTGGCCTACCAGTACCACTAGTTGATGGTAACGTCATTCTGCGGCGCCACAATGTGACAAAAGCAAGCAAGGCAGTTCAGTTACCTGGATAATCGCCATTTGAATTCCTTAATTTTTTATAGTCAAATTACGATTAAATAAACAACGCCGATGGTTGTAACTAAGGGTAACGTTTCCACGCTTTCAGGACTTGTTCAATGACATACGGTGTCTTCCTCTGGTTACGTTGCTAAGCATGGGCCGGGAAGCTAGCTAGCTAGCATAAACTTCAACCCTGAAATGGTTTAACAACCAAAGGCAACGTATTTGGTGCTTACCTTTATTCTTAGGCATATTCCCAAACGAACCAACTTAAACCAGTCCTGTTTTGTCGGTATCGAATTAACTAGCTAGTTTTCTTAAAATGGAATGGAAACCAATCCTTTACAAAGTTAGCTAGCTATCAAACTTGTCAGCTAGCTAAGCCAGAGCTATTAGAGAAAGGAGGAGATGGAAATCTCATTGGGCAAATAATGGAGGAACCTATAACGCCCCACCCAGCAGACTGTCGACCAATCGCGTTCACGTTGTAATGTCACGTCACGCGGTTGCTAAATTAATCGTCAGGCAATCCCTTCTCAAAGTCAGGGTAAATCGAGAAATCTGCCTATTTTCCTCGAAAGTACGTAATGTTACGATTTCAAAGCTGTATGATATTACAGAGAACAGGTTAATTATCTCGGAAAAGATTTGTGATGTTGTACTTCTTCACGAAATTAATACTAATGTTGTTTTTTTGAGCTACCGCCCAATAGGCCCTTTTCACGATGACGTCATCTAACTTCCGCCTTTCCGCGTAGCAGGTTAACTTCACTTCCGTTCGCCCGTAACCTGAGACTTCTCTTCTGAGGTACGTTTAAGTTAAATTAGTAAAGTTAAGAGTAATAATGTTTACGTATATGCAATGGTTTGTAACTTGCTAACGTTATTGTTAATTCATAATTGTTCACTGCCTTAGTTACTTATAAGTGGGCTAACGTTAGCTAACAACAACTTAGTACCAGATACCGATAACGTTAAAAGGTAGCGTTACATTGCTGCCTGGCTGTAATGTAACAAGTTTACTTAGCTAGCTATCTAACCCTTTGTTAGGCAGTTAGTTTATTCATGAATGTATAGTAACTCACCTATTCAAATACTGTTGTGCATGATAGCTAGATAAATATTGATTCCTGGTCAAAGCTGAATGTTAATTTAGCTGTTTCTTTTCTCCCGGTGTCTGTATCGCAACAGTATCCCATCCAACACCGAAGCATGGCACAATCTTCGAGAAGATGCTATTGCAGTGTACCATTTTGTTCAAACAACAAACAGAAATTCCCGTATCTTCCCGTAAAAATCTCCTCAGCTCAGCAGGGAGGACACTCTTAAGACCCAGGCCATCGCCCGGCTGAGGATTTTAGTCGAGAGGGCCATACGGAGGGTGAAGGAGTACCATATCTGGGATGGGCTTGTTCCTCTTTCCACAGTGGGTTCAGTGAATCAGCTGTGGGCCATCTGCTGCCTCATGTCGAACTATCAGGGACCTCTTGACATTAAAGGAGACAAACCAGTCTGATGTTTTTGTCAACTGGAAGTTGTATATTTCCTGAGTAAGCTAGATGGGCTGTAAATAGAAGTACTTTTATATTACTGTATTGTATGTACAAAAAAATGTAAATATGAATTAACTTTGTTGGTAATTTAATTGATCTAATGTTATACTGTATGTTTTTTTTTTTTTTTTTAACTTTTTCATAGCTATTAATGAACCTAATGTGATATATTGTAAAAATATCCAACTATTAACCATGTTATGTGCTTATGTGTCATGGCACTGATGGAACTATTAAATATATGTTTGCAAGCAACTGCTTCCAATCCTTTTTGATTTTGGTAAGAGCATTTACAACATCGCAATCCTTTTCAAAATTTGTATTTCAATACATAGATATACAGTATATAACACAATTAAGTTCATTTGCAGTTAAAGAAAAACATGTCGACATTTACATCACAATCCTTTTCAAAATGTGTGTTTCAGTACATAGGAGATATACAGTATATGACAAGTTAATTTGCAGTTAAAGAAAAAAATGTCAAAGGTTCACCTTCCACATTTACCTTAACACTATTTACACATAAAATTCTGCCTTATGTTTTATAACTTAAGAAGACATCCATGTAGATGTTATAATAGAAATGATCAAGCTTCTGTCGCATTGAGTGGATAATCTCCTCATCCCTAAAGATTCTCTCAACTGTGAAGTCAGTGCGGGTATCTGTAATGAAGTCACACCACTGAAGTCCGCTTAAGGCGAGTTGGCCTTGAACCTGATAGTAGTATTTGTGGCTCTTCTTAAGGCAGGCCTGGCCTTTAACTGTGATCAGGTGTTTAACTTGGGTAACATTTTCAACATCGCAACTCTTAACCTCAGCAAGACCAAATGGTGGTGCTTCTGTTGGGCAGAAGACTTTAGCATCCGGGCTGGCTGCAAGGTGAGGTGAATCAGGGTGGATGATGACCCCGCATTGTTTCAGAGAGACATCACAAAAATCAGAATATTGCCTCAGTATCTCAGGTTCCAGATCCAACCCTCTTCTCATAGCAGCTGTCTGAGGAGTTCCTCTCAGAATGCGGGTTGCCAAAGCCTTGGCAGACAACTCCCCACGAACATGGCATATTTCACGGAATCTGCTGGCTGTCAGTCGGGGTTTGCGTACCTGGCTCCACAGCTGGCATTCTGACTGCATTCTTGTTTCTGCTTCAATAGCAGCAGACATCTCCTCTGACACAATCAGGCTGTCCAAATGACATTGTTGTATGTAGTTGGGCTCAAAATCAATGGGAAATTTAAAGTTGTAACCTTCAATAGGCAACTGAGGAAACTCACTGGCACCAGGGTGTTTAATAATATCTCTACTTAATTCTAGAGGGCACTGGTAAGAAAGCACAGACCCAAATGGCACAGGGCCAAATTTAGAGTCCACCAAATTAAGGCCCTCAAGCCCGTGCAGCAATTTGCAAATCCCTGGTTGTGGACGGATGTCTTTCAGTTTCTCAGCACTGGCCATGACGTGAGGATCCGGAATAGGCCCTGGCATGAAAGTGAGATATGTCAAGTTTAGATTTCATTAAATGCCACCTTATCTTTTTCACTAAAAAAGACAACCACACTCATCCAGTCTCGTACATGCTTCTAATACAAATAAAAAAATATCCACTGAAAGTCTATATAAAAAGTAACAAATAATAATCACTTTTATGTTTGTATTATTTTAGAAATGCACTAAAGTCTTTGTGCTCTAGTACAGGCGGGGGCTCATTCAGACTCACCATCATAGGCTCGGTACAGTGTGCACTTCACACCAGCTCTGACACTTGTTTTTTCTTAGCCGCTGGTTTACACACCGCCATATCATTGGTGGCCTCTGGTACAATTCCCTGTGATATAATAATGATGAACAATACATTGTCAAAAGTCAATACAAACTGCAAAGTTCTGCATCAGTGTAACAAATAATGTCTGACCTGTGTCCTAGGCCGGTGCCAGGTCTGCAGTGCGCTGGTGCATGACAGAGGCAATGGCACTGTCTTAAAGCCCATGGTAACATAGTGAGCACTTTGAAAAGAAGTGCTACTATGTGATTACATAGTGCTTTCCCAGCAGAGCAGGAACATGACATGTGATTGAGTACCACAGGAACCTCTGCAGAGTCTAGTGTAACCTGTTCATAGAGACATAACAATTAGTGCTGTACTTACAAAACATTTTTTCACGTTTCATTATAAACTACTGTACACAATTTTCAAAACCCAATTTCTTTTTTTAATTAAGAAAAATTGGCTGTTCTGAAACCTTTGACAAGTAGTGCCAACACTTATCGAAAATTTGAACATTTTGAGTTATCACAGAATCTTTCCCAGTCTTTATTGCCGTCAACAACCCACATCGGTTTGTTAGAATTTCGTTGTGTATTAAGTTTAATGATACAAAATCAGAGCTCAGACTGAGAAACAAACTGATCCACAGTGGAACATTGTGGAATCATTCTTATTAAATCTGCAACCGCAGCAAAACACAACAAAAAGAAAACTTATCTATCTTAACCTATCTTATCATAATGTTAGAGAACTGTTTATCTGAGAAACCTGAAGCCGATGAGCCTCCTCATTTTTCTTCATGGACCTGTAACATCGCCCTCTCACTGTCACCTCACCGTTAACTACACTTGAGACTGTTTCAATACAGTGATTGGGAGAAAGGGCGCAGCATTAGCCATTAATACATTACTGACTCTTATCTTACGGTCGATACAAACAGCAGTAATATTAAAAAGAGGCTGCAAAACAGAAACTCGTCAGCTCATAACCTTCGCTAGCATAGGGCTAATTTAAGCTAAATAAAGATAAACACGTACCTTCATAATCAAACAGGTAACCTTCAACGAAGAACTTGTAGCCTTTATCAAGCTTCGATCTTGAAGTAAGGGACCACTTGTCAGCAAGTCGTTCTACGTCGTTAAGTCGTATTGGTGGCAGATGTGAAAGGGACTGGGTGAACTCCATAATGATGTGCTACTAGCTAAGCGTTCCTAAGCGACACCGGATGTAAACATAACCTGCATCGCGGCAGAACGGAAGTTGTCTGACGTCACGTGAAAAGGGCCTATTGACTCCCATTCACTCCTTGAAGGAGACCTCTCCTTATCCCAGAATGGCCAAGAATGCACTGTGAGGCCCATTGACGAAGCATGGGCAACGTACACAATGGGCGTTAATACCATTCCAGTGGAGTTTCCCATCTCCTTAACAAAATTTTGCCAGATATACTTTTTTCTTGGGAAACCTCTTCCTCTTGGAACACCGTACTGTGCTTGCGTGAAGCAGTATTTGGTTATAGAAAGTGGTTTCCTACCCCCTATCTGGTCGCCTACATTATTTGACTTTTCAGTGGAGGAAATAATAAAAGACTGATACATTATTTGATTGTATATTTATTTAATCGTGATCAATTTCATTTTTGAAGCTACAAAATAAGCTGCAGTCACTTGCCTGGACCACACCTGAGATTTTTTTTTTTATCTGTAAAAACATGGATAGACAGATGCCAAAACAGAGGGGAAATACAGTGTCTATTCTCACCTCCATCTAGCTTGTTACATTTCCACAACAGCTTCTTGGAAAGCCCTTCCCTTTCAAACAAAGCTGTCCTGTGGCCTCATCAGTCATGCACACCAAGTAGGAAATGTTTCATTCATCCACATACAAAAATAAATTCTTAATAGGCTCTTAAAACTAGACTGTAAAAGTAATCTTAATTGCTATAAGTATATACCTTGTTCACGTTTCCCTTTATAAATCATGAAAAGGACAAAAAATGTAAAGACTGATAAAAAAAAGAAACCCCTTTTGACCCAACACAAAGGTCTGAGAGAAAGTGCAGCAGCAGAGGTTAGCACATGTTCTCCCCCCAGTTTGACAGGGTCTTGGTAAACTGATTGTTGTAGAATTGAGGAGTTTGCCCAATAGATGGGTATAAGCAATATAGTAATAGCTCCATATTGAGTACCTATCTAATATTCTCAGATTTACACAAGTGCATAGGTAGTGGTAGGGGCTTAGGTTGATTTGCAATTGGGCAAAGGTCCGTACACAGTTAATGATATTTTTGCAGTAAAAATCTCATTTTCATAAAATAATATATACTGTCTTGTAACTTGATCTGTAGGCAGTGAAGATTGTACAAGCAAATACATTGTCAAGTTTCTTTTTGGTCTTACACACTGTTATTCTAACACAGTGGGAGTCGAAACTCACACTAATGCACTGGTGCAGGTGAGATTGATACTAGTGGCAGGTGGATCACAGGGCTGTGGAGGTCAACTTCTTCACTCCTCTTCGTTGAGCTAACGAGGAGTGTCCTACAGGGTCCAGCACAGGGGGAACATGCATGTTCAGAGCAGAGTAAGTGGCTTCCATCGCACCCTGTGGGAGGAGAGAGAGAACAGTCTTGGAGTTAATTTATCAATACCCAGCAAATAATTTATTTCAGAGTGGCAGAAAATAGAGAATTTTGTGCATTGAATAAAGTTTTATTGTTACCTTGACCAAATGAGGAGTATCATGTCTATTGAGCTGGGACTTGGGCAACCGGTCCTTGTGTACTATCCAGGAGTGTCGCAGCACCTGAGCAGCAGTTAGCCTCTGGTGGGGGTCCACATGCAGCATCTTGGACACTAGGTCCTAAAGAGAGCAATCCAAAGTTCAGTTTGTGCATTAACCTCAAGTACATTGTGCTAGGAAAAGTATTTACTTCGGAAACTACTATCACAGAGTAATTGGATACTATGGGAAGCACAGTGCTGCCGATGTTCCAGACATACCTTGGCCTCTGCTGAGACAGAGTTCCAGTAGCCGCCCTTCAGAGAAAACTTTCCACTGCCAATCCGAGCCAGGACCTCTTCAGGAGTATCCTCTGGTCCATTGGCAAAAGGAGTGAACCTGAAACATCAAGAGAAATACATACTTCAAAAGGACCTATAAAATATGAAAGTACTTTATTGGTCCTCTTGTACTGTATTGTATTTCTGTGTTAATATTATATTTGTATGCACATCATTGGCTATTGCCTGCATTACTGTTGGTAGAGTGCACATACCCAGTAAGCATTGTGTAGAGCAGTACTCCCAGACTCCAGATATCACACGCTGCATCATAGCCCTGTTTCTTCAGCACCTAACAACAACATTAAGTATTGCACACTGCATTAGAATACAGAAAGCAAAGAATATTGTGTCAGCTACTAGACAAATATATTGAAAACACGTTGGACAAGTTATACAGTTAGACAAACATTAGCTGAGGATGCAGGTACTAATCACAGAAACATATAGAAGAAGAGACACCTCGGGGGCGACAAAGTTGGCCGTGTAGCAGGGAGTCATCAGGAGCCCGTTTTCAGCTCTCAGCTGTTTGGCGAAGCCAAAGTCACAGATCCGGATCGACTCTGGGTTTCCAGACTCATCCACATACAGGATGTTACTGGGCTTCAGGTCTCTGTGGACAACCTGAGCAGGGGGACAGATATTCCATCAGTGACATCCTAAGTCAAGGAGTCAAATTTCATAGATAGCCAACTCGTATTTCCTATATAGTGTGCGGTAGGATTTTAACAGTGAGGAGGCTGACGAAGTCAATGGATTTTTCTTGCCCAGAGTGAGGCTTTTTATTTGCAAGTGAAGATAATAAAAGCCGTGAAAATGTACAAGTATTTACATTACATTAAAATAATAAACTGGATCAAATAGAGCTCTTCAAACAAAACGAGCAGCATGCCAAACTGTTCTCTGTCCTGTCCCTCAAACAATGAGAGGACAGGCTTTTTATAGCAATACCCATGATGCAACTGACCAATGGGAAACCCTTACACATACTGTAGCTGGTCAATTAACATCTAAAGCACATGATATACCATACAGACATGTTCAAATAAACATACAGTATGTAATTATACCAGCACACATTTCAATAAAGGTGCAACCATGCTTTATGCATCAATAACCTGGGATAAAAACATGTACGTCTATCGTAATAAGATACTACCGCATTACCCGCACCCTCAAACCATGCGCTCGAACGAGCCCCATTTTCCCATCAATTCTCTGAACAGGAAATTAACAGAACCCTCTTCAATAACGTGAAAAACAGGTACGTTTGCGAACAATTCTTTACCTTTAACCTAGCGATTACATTACCAAAGTATGTGCACTTGAATGTTAATATTGCTAAGAAAAGGGACACTATGATTGAGTAACACAGCACTACAAACAAATGGTTGGCGCACCCAAAACCAAATGACTGTCGACGTAAACTCTAACATGCATTTCTCTCGTTACAGGCGAACGTCGGCAGCACCGAAGGACATAGGTAAACGCATTAAATTCAATAAATATATGTGCATTCTCATGAACCAATAAAGCGTTTCAAATGTCTGGTTATTGATATAAGGTATGTTTTTAAATGATGTGACGAGATCATAAGTCGATCGTCACATACAGGAAAAGGTCCATATAGTGCATTGAAAGTACCAAAGTGCTCTAGGTAAAAAATATAATACATACTCTGAAAGCATAATATATTAGTATTATGTATCATAGTGATGGTGATTGCTTACCCCCTGTCCATGTAGGTACTCCACAGTTTTTGTGATTGTGTGGAGAACTGCACTGGCCTCCCTCTCAGAGAAGAACTTCTGTCGGAGGATCTTATCCAGCAGTTCCCCTCCTTTCATCAGCTCTGTCACCAGGTACACAGAGCGCCCATCGTCATACACCTACAGTCAACAGAGCACAACCTCACACTGTCACCTAGAGAGATACTCACAAATAACATGACTCATTATAGAAGAGTATTCAGCACAATCACAAAAAATGGAGACAAAATTAGTCAGAGGAAATATGCCCATAACTCTCTCAGAACATAGACATACTAGCCAAACAATGAAACAACCAAACATGTGAATCTAGAATAATAGCAACCATCTTGCTGTAACTTTCAACTGTGGCTTAAAAGCAAAACAGTGTTGCTTGCTTCATGAGCATACTGCTGATGTAATGACTCACATCTTTGAGAGTGATGATGTTGGGGTGCTGTCCGTAGCGCAGAAGAATCTCCACCTCTTCTGCGGGGTCCCTCTTGGCCTTACTGATGATCTGAGTTAATAACATCAGTAATAACCGTTAATCATACCATTCTAACATGGGCAGCCCAAGAGTGCGATATTGACCGTGTTTAAGGACAGTGTTACAGCTCACCTTCACAGCATACTCCATACTGTTGCTCTTCTGAACACAGCGTTTGCATATGGAGTAAGAGCCAACACCGATGTCCTCCTTCACATCGTATGCTTCACTGAACTGTGCTGCATTTCTGTGGAGTTGCTGAAGAGACAGAGAGTCAGATATAACGACCAGTTCTGTTATTTCCACACACAACCATATAACAGCAGGGATCATACCCCATAATGTATGTGTTGGTACCTGTATTGAGGTCATGTTGATGTTCTGTGGTGGTTGACTCTCCTCCTCCGAGATGGCCACGAAGCTGAAGCCTTTGAAAAGCTGGTGGGCGTTGGCACTCGGGGGACAGCCGGGAGAGTCTGTAGGGACAATCCTCATGTCAATCCGCTCACTACTTTTCATTCACACACACACAATTATTATTAATAATAATAATAATAGTGGGTGCTTATTGTTCTGGCTATTGTTAAGTTCCAGTTCGCCACTTGATGCATGAGTGATGGAAACTGTTGCTAATGATGTCATGTCCAGACTTTGATATACTGTTGAGCGATGTTCCCATTTAATTAACAAAATAATACGATGACATATTAAACTTGATGATTTACCTTGGTGACGATGGTTTGTGGTCGAGTAATCCGGGTTGAATAGCGGTAAAAACCATGCAGCCCTACTATCTGTTTGCCTGTGACCCTATACACCTGACCCATAAACCAAGTGAGACTGCTCTCTAGTGGTGAGAAGACCAAACAGACACAACATACATCAAAATGGCTCTTACACATATATTTGTCCTATTTCACACATGTACGAGTGTGTATTATACGCATGTGTGAATTGGAAATCATTTGTCTGACTCCCCGAGACACCCTCGGAGAGTGGGGTCACGGGCAGGGTCTGCCACTATCAACAGCGACTCTGGAGCAATGGGCACAGACGATTTTTTTTCATCTTGTCGGCTCTGGGATTCGAACTAGCGACCTTTCGGTTACTGGCCCAACTATCTAACCGCTAGGCTACCTGCCGCCAATAACACTGTTCAGATTATGAAACTGTGTATTGTAAAAGCGCCAAACAATATTATTTTATTTACCTCGTGGAGTTTTTGCAGTGAATTCCGAGTCAAAGTAGACAGTGTCATCAGGTCTGCCACTCGCAGGTTTAAAGGGGGGATGGATCTCTCTCCTGAATAATTTCTACAGGCATACCAAGAAAAAGGGATACTTATTGGAATAAACCTAAACATGTATGTTAAAAACACACAAAACAACATGTATAATACACAAGGACAGAGCAGTGGGCAGATGGTACACATCTGAACAGCCGAACTTACATTCCAGTCAATAGTGGAAAAGAAGGAATGTCTCTTGATCTCTTCCACTCTGTCTGGACCAGCACCTGTGACCAACAAAAACCACACACATTACATCAGGATAGCTGTGGTAATAGGATTGCAGTTCTGCAAACATTCAGTGATGTTTCAGTAAAGTCTGACTAGTTTTTTTCAGTTTGAGTGTGATTTATTTCAGCCACCCATTAGTTACAAGCCACGACACAAAATACATTTTTAGTGATGAGATTGATTACCTAGTCTGTTGCCTGGGTTGCGTTTGAACAGGTTACGTAGGAGAGACTGGGCCTCTTGACTCAGGAACTGTGGCATTCCTAGCTTGGCCCTGCAATGCAAACAAAAAAATTACTATGGTAGATTAAGAACAAATTATGGATAACAATTTTAACAGCCTGGTAAAACTGGTACTAGAGGACGGGACATGTTGAGTAGGACACACTTCAGTATCATTGTCATGGTTTCCTTCCGATCCTTCCCTTGGAAAGGCAGTGTTCCAGTCAGCATCTCAAACTGGGGAAGATGAAAACAGTTTTATTCCCATGTCCACTCAGTGGTACTGTCAGCCATTGGACACATTGGCCCATCCAGGCAGATATGAAGACACTTGATACCAGTCAGATATTTGAACACATCTCAGAGTAATAAAAGGTTAAAGAGCTACAGCATTCACCATGAGCACGCCATAGGACCACCAGTCAGCGCTAAGGGTGTGTCCTCGGAGGTTCACGACCTCTGGTGCCATGTACTCCACTGTTCCACAGAAAGAGTAGGCCTTGTTGTCATGATCAATGGACTCTTTACTCAGGCCGAAGTCTGGAACAAACAAAGCAGCAAAATGAGTCGAGCTGAAAATGAGCTTGTGTTTAAATTCTATTCATAATCAAGCAGAAATGGTACATAGGCAAACTGAGGGCTCCTAAAATTACATGCAAAGGCATTAATAAGACTAACAATGCTTTCCTATTCTGCTTGGTGGCTGAGTCAGGCTGAGTGTGAATATGAAATATGAAAGCATTACTCACCAGTGAGTTTGATATGTCCCTCCTCATCTAACAGAATGCTGAAAGGACAGAGTGATCTCAGTCAGAGAGGAAAACAACATCCCCCAGCAGAAACTCATACATTAAATAGACAGCATGTAACATGGTCTTCTAAGCTCAAAATAGATTTCACTCAAAATAACATTAGATTTAAATATAAAGAATACACAAGTATTTTCCAGGTTGCTGATTGGAAGAGAAACAAGTACCTAATGTGAATAAGCAATGTTTATAGCATTAGTGTAATAGGTACTTCTCAGGTTTCAGGTCTCTGTAGATGATTCCCAGGCCATGCAGATGGTCCAGGGCCAGAGCCAGCTCTGCCAGGTAGAACTTCACATCCTCCTCTGTGAACATCACCTGGGAGTACGGAGACAGAGACTGGTTAAAAGAACACACAACACACAGCAATTATTCAATAATTGTCCTTTTTTTAAATATACTGAACAAAAATATAAAACAACATCCAACAATTTAAAATATTTTACTGAGCTACAGTTCATATAAGGAAATAAGTCAATTGAAATAAATTCATTAGGCCCTAATCTATGAATTTCACATGATTGTGCAAGGGCACAGCCATGACTGGGCCTGGGAGGGCATAGGCCCACCCTCTGGGGAGCCAGGCCCAGCCAATCATAATTAGTTTTTTACCACAAAAGGGCTTTATTACAGACAGAAATACTCCTCAGTACCCCCCCTCCCCCCTCAGACGATCCCGCAGGTGAAGAAGTCGGATGTGGAGGTCCAGGGTTGGTGTGGTTACACGTGGTCTGCGGTTGTGAGGCCGTTTGGCCGTACTGCCATATTCTCTAAAATGACGTTGGAGGCGGCTTATGGTAGAGAAATGAACATTCAATTCTCTGGCAACAGCTCTGGTGGACATTCCTGCAGTCAGCATGCCAATTGCACGCTCCCTCAACTTGAGACATCTTTGGCATTGTGTTGTTGACAGAAAAATGGAGAGAAATAAGCTTTTTGTGCGTATGAACATTTTCTGGGATCTTTCATTTCAGCTCATGAAACCAACACTTTACATATTGCGTTTATATTTTTGTTCAGTGTAAAACAACCCCCCTCAGCATTAACATTTTGTTCACCTCTTTGGACAGCCGCGTGAATAAATCTCCACCCCTGAGGAAGTCCAGAATCAGGTACAGCTTCCCTTCTGTCTGGAATGCTGCGAAGAATCATGGGTACATGTTCAACTCAAAACTCATCTGTAAGTTTTGATCATCTCAGACGTAAAAAAAATATGGCAGGTCAGTCAGATGTCTGATAACTCACCGTAATGTAGTCGGACGACAAAAGGATGGTTCACCTCCACCAGAATGTCTCGCTCCATCTTGGTCCGGACCCTATCTCGCACTGGTGATACGTGATATTAATAATAATAATAATAAGTAAAACACGGCTGTATAGAATTCAACAAGAAATATATATATATATATATATATATATATATACTGTAGTTGTAAAGTAGCTCTAAACCCAGTGCAAGCAAGATATTCAAAATAAACAAATTCACACAAATCAGTGCAGACTAATGTACCTTTCAATGTGGCCTTTTTCAGCACCTTCATAGCATAGAGCTGTCCAGCATCAGGCCCTGTTATTTTCTTCACAAGGAACACCTGAACATCGATAGACAGATACACAAATCAGTTCAGAGATGTATGATCATACTTCCAACCATTATTCATATGAATAATATCAACATTAAGAACAAATACAAATTCCGACCACTGCGTCTACAAATGTCAACCTCACAATCATTTACCTTCCCAAAGGAGCCCTGTCCCAGGACCTTGCGCAGCTCAAACTGCCGACGATCAGCCCTTTCAGAGCCCTCTTTAACATGATGTGTGATACTGATCTCATTCACAAAGCCCTCATCCTGTGAAAGAAAAGAGACGCAGTCAAGCCAAAGCCAGGCACGCACCAAATACACAGCACAGCAATGTGGGAAAAGTACAACAATACACAGCCATTCTATAAACAAATGCACATGCAAGTACGAAAACAAACACACGAGACATGCAAAGAATAAGCAAATATACAAGGCAATAGAATGAATCTAATAAAATACATTCACAACCTTTGATGTAAAACCCTACTAAGAAAGAGACCGCATACTCAGCGTCTTTTCTCTGCACTTAATAAGATACTGTGGGAGGATGGAGAAATAAACTCCCATGCTTTCCCACCCAAACACAACACCAAACCAGACCCACATACAGCACACCAGCTTTCAGTGAAGTCCTTCTTTGGCCCGTGTTCTGCCCAAGCGGAGGCCAAATCCCCCATGCCTGTGCTGGACCAGCAGAGCCTCTCTCCCTGTGTCAGTGGCCGAGAGGATGCGGTGCTGGAGACTGCGCTGCACTCTGATCAGCCGGGAGAGAGAGAGCTCCTGACTGACAGCTTGCAACTGGTTGCCATGCCGCCAACACCCCCTCCCATTGCATCAGAGGAGGTGTGGAGGAGGATGACTAAAGACACAGAATGCTCCCTCTCTCTTTCACAGTCGCTCTCACGCTCTTTCGCTACCCCCTCATCTTCGCTACCCATTTCGCTCGCCCTTTACTCCGCCCTTTACTCCCACCGACTCCACCACTACGCCATATTAATACATAGTACTCAGCATTATTGTGGAGTGCCTGAATGTAGGTGTTTCAGTGAGTGAGTGAGTGAGTGAGTGTGTGAGAGAGAGAGAGGAGGGAAGAGGGACAGAGAGAAGACAGAGAGAAAACAGAACATAAACACATATGCACACACCAACTGTGGAAATTAGACAGTCAGGGAGAAGACAGAAGGTGAGATTATATATATTTTATTTTTTTTTACTTACACTGCATGCAGTATCGTCATCATCCCCCATGGAGTCATCCATGACCTGTACAACACATAAAAAGTTATAATCTCTCTCTATCCCTTAAGGTCCTTGTGTAATGTGTTATTGTACCCCCTAGCCCCATTGTAATTTGTATACTATTTCTGTATACTTGTGTTCCCCATGTACCTTTGTATTGATTTATTATTGTTAATACAAATTTAATAAAAACGTACACACAATTGAGATTGGCTGGTATTTTTTGACACGGTCTAAATATGCTTCAATTGTTCAGTTGATTATAAAACATATAGAAATATAACTGTATTAATTAATAGGCCTTGTTTACACGTTAGAACGTGTCCAATACACATAGCATGTTCCCTGTAGTGAGTGAGTAGCCCAAAGGCCAGCCAGCCCAGCAGCTAGTGGGTGAGTAGCTATGATTCATACACTGAGTGTCCAAAACATTAGGAACACGAACAACCCTCCTAATTGAGCTGCACCCCCTTTTGCCCTCAGAACAGCCTCAATTCATCAGCATGGATTACATGGTGTCAAAAGCATTCCACAGGGATGCTGGCCCATGTTGACTCCAATGCTTCCCACAGTTGTGTCAAGTTTAGCTGGATGTCCTTTGGGTGGTGGACCATTCTTGATAGACACAGGAAACTGTTGAGCGTGAAAAACCCAGTAGCGTTGCAGTTCTTGACACACTGAAACTGGTGCGCCTGGCACCTACTACCATACCCCCATTCAAAGGCACTTAAATATTTTGTCTTGCCAATTCACCCTCTGAATGGCACACATACACAATCTATGTCTCAATTGTCTTATGGTTCACCTACACTGATTGAAGTGGATTTAACAAGTGACATCAATAAGGAGTCGTCTCATTCACCTGGTCAGTCTCATGGAAAGAGCAGGTGTTCCTAATGTTTTGTGCACTCAGTGTATTGCGATTCGTTTTTTTACATTTACATTTTAGTCATTTAGCAGACGCTCTTATCCAGAGCAACTTACAGTTAGTGAGTGCATACATTATTTTATTTTTCATACTGGCCCCCCGTGGGAATTGAACCCACAACCCTGGTGTTGCAAACGCCATGCTCTACCAACTTAGCTACATCCATTTTTACCCACCACAGCTTCCTTCGGGCAACAAAGGTCTGTTTTTACCAAAGGAGGTTGCTGGCACCTTAACTGGTGAGGACGGGCTCATGGTAATGCCTGGAGTGGAATTTTATCAAATACATGGTTTCCATGTGCTTGATGCCATTCCAGCCATTATTATGAGCCGTCCTCCCCTCAGCAGCCTCCACTGGCTTGTTACAATGTAGCAACCTGCACTTGAGAAAATAAGACAGCTTAAGATCACAATGCAGTCCTTTTGTTAATCGTTTAAGTTTTAAAATCCGTTTGTGCGAAACTAAAACGAAGTTGCTGTCCCACAAACTCTAGGGAGGACGTCAATTCACAAGAGACCGCGGCAATCATTGATTACAAATGACAGCTACGGTGGCCATAGGTCATTCATTGGCATGCCTATTTACCTCGGTTTCCGAATTGCCCAATGCCATTTTCTGCCAAGGGTCTGCTCCAAACTGTGCCAATGGCATCTTCGACAGGAATTCAGTTCAGCGCTAGATTCCAGTGACTTTAAGTTTTCAAGAGTGAGATAAGTAAAAGTATTCCTTGAGGTCTCTGTTCAACGAGAAAAACAAAATCGTTCGAGGGTTTCAATGTAACTGTAGGTATCAACTACTTTTAACACTCTTTCTAATGTTTTCTTGAAACTACATACACTTTATCCACAACAAAATCACTCACTTCCGTTGTCAATATGGCGCCGTGGTTCGGTTTACCTGTCTGTCACAACGAGGCTGAGGAATGCGTCACCCATATGTCATTGGTTGGGAGGGACAAGATACCGTCCTCAAGACAGGTAATGATAAGCAATGTCTTTTACAAACGAGCATTTATCAAATATGGCTTGAGATGGCAAATGTCACCTAGGATTTATTACAGTGGGGTCCTATTAGTCAAATAGCCATGTCATTGTGTAACATTGAGCATCCCAACCATGCCTTTTATTAGCAAGGGATAAAATAAAGTGTATATATACACTACCGGTCAAAAGTTTTATCAGACCTACTCATTCAAGGTTTTACATTGTAGAATAATAGTGAAGACATCAAAACTATGAAATAACACATGGAATCATGTAGTAACCAAAAAAGTGTTAAACAAGTGTTAAACAAGTAGCAACCCTTTGCCTTGATGACAGCTCTATTTAGTAAAATACCAAGTCCATATTATGGAAAGAACAGCTCAAATAAGCAAAGAGAAACGACAGTCCATCATTACTTTAAGACATGAAGGTCAGTCAATATGGAACATTTCAAGAACTTTGAAAGTTTCTTTAAGTGCAGTCGCAAAAACCATCAAGAGCTATGATGAAACTGGCTCTCATGAGGACCGCCACAGGAATGGAAGACTCAGAGTTACCTCTGCTGCAGATGATAAGTTCATTAGAGTTACCAGCCTCAGAAATTGCAGCCCAAATAAATGCTTTGCAGAGTTCAAGTAACAGACACATCAACTGTTCAGAGGAGATTGTGTGAATCAGGCCTTCATGGTCGAATTGCTGCAAAGAAACCACTACTAAAGAACACCAATAAGAAGAGACTTGCTTGGGCAAAGAAACATGAGCAATGGACATTAGACCGGTGGAAATCTGTCCTTTGGTCTGGAGTCCAAATTGGAGATTTTTGGTTCCAACCGCCATGTCTTTGTGAGACGCGGTGAGGGTGAACGGATGATCACTGCATGTGTATTTCCCACTGCATGTGTATTTCCCACCGTGTGTGGGGGTGCTTTGCTGGTGACACTGTCTGTGATTTACTTACAATTCAAGGCACACTTAACCAGCATGGCTACCACAGCATTCTGCAGCGGTACGCCATCCCATCTGGTTTGGGCTTAGTGGGACTATAATTTGTTTTTCAACAGGACAATGACCCAACACACCTCCAGGCTGTGTAAGGGCTATTTGACCAAGAAGGAGAGTGTTGGAGTGCTGCATCGGATGACCTGGCCTCCGCAATCACCCGACCTCAACCCAATTGAGATGGTTTGGGATGAGTTGGACCGCAGAGTAAAGGAAAAGCAGCCAACAAGTGCTCAGCATATGTGGGAACTCCTTCAAGACTGTTGGAAAAGCATTCCAGGTGAAGCTGGTTGAGAGAATGCCAAGTGTGCAAAGCTGTCAAGGCAAAGGGTGGCTACATTGAAGAATCTCAAACATAAAATATATTTTGATTTGTTTAACACTTTTTTGGTTACTACATGATTCCATGTGTCATTTCATAGTTTGCCTTCACTATTATTCTACAATGTAGAAAATAGTAAAAATAAAGAAAAACCCTGGAATGAGTAGGTGTCCAAACTTTTGACTGGTACTGTATATAATTTATTTATATATATATATATATATATCACACACTTTCTCTTGCTCTTAAAAAACAGCATATGCCATTTAGCAGACTTTTATCCAAAGCAACATAGTTACGGATGCATACATTTTTGTATGGGTGGTCCCAGCGGGAATCAAACCCACAATCATGCCGTTGCAAGCGCTGTGCTCTACCAACTGAGCCAGTGGACCACACATTCACATATACAAAGCCCAAAACAAGTTCATTAGTTTCTTTCAATGTTTATTTGTTTCGACAGACAATAACGGAGCACATACACTTCCTGATCTCATCACCTCCGGGGGAAAACCAGGACAGATCCCTGTGTAGTGCCCCACTGTTCTGTAGTATGACCATTATTCACTGTAACAGTTGACCACCAAGACTCCCAAAAGAGGCATTTTCTATTCCTTCTTGAAGCAGTTATAGTTTGAGTACTGGTACGTTAGGTGCAAAACACATTCAGCAATAAATACGAGGCTGATAGGACAAAACAATTATTTCAGGGAACTAGAGAGCAGGGGGCATTATGATTTAGAAGGTGATGGTCTACAAAAATGGTGTATGACTAACAACACAGTGAAGGCATGAGGTCAGCAGTATTCAATAATCTGTCTCTGAAGCATCACACCACAATTTCCAGACTCCGCCTTCATTCATGTGGATCTTTAGTGCTCCGCTACGAGTGACACGCAGTCTAGAGACACATCTTCCAAACACAGACAAGATCCCACAGGCACAGGTTTGATTTCGCAAGATATATAAAAATGCTAACATCCCAACGTAAAGCCCTTTATTTAATATACCCTTTATTTAATCTTATTTGGATAGGGAGAAGAAAAAAAACAATCAAATAGGAATACATTTTTTTTTCTTCATTTTAGCAGACGCTCTTATCCAGAGCGACTTAATTAGTGCATACATTTTATTTTTTCCCACACTGGTCCCCCGTGGGAATCGAACCCACAACCCTGGCGTTGCAAGCGCCATGCTCTACCAACTGAGCTACACGGGACTATGTTATACCAGTAATGTTGATAAGGACAATTGGTCCAAGTGACCAGTCTCAGAACAACATTTGGAGAGGGATAATGAAAGGCTCTTCTTACTTCTCTTGTGTTTTAAGTGACTTTTCAACAGAAAAGACAAGAGCCAATAGTGTGGCATGAGCACTGCAAGTAGCAATGACTCAGAGTTAGTCAATGAGGTATGACACAGTCAGGCACTGTTTTTGGGTGTGGAGTGTTTGGATTAGGGCTCTCAAGGGAAAATAAATGGGTGGTATAAGTTATTGTCGGCATGGGATAATGTGTGTGTGGGGGGGCAAGAAGATTAGTCCATGAAGGCCATTGGCTGAGATGAGGAATGTGATGTGTGCAAAGAGAAGTGTGCGTTGATGGAGCATAGGGGAAGGGCCTGGAAGACAAAAGGGTGGGGCATGAGAGCCTTTAGCTGGTCGACGTCAGCTTGGTCCATGGGGTGGCGCCACGCACTTCAAAGGGCTGATCGTTGGCGAAGATGTGGCTACACAGGTCATCCAGAGGGGGCTCTGGGTCTGTGGTAGCAAACTGTGCAGCATCTTCAATCTCCTTCCTCACCGCAATATCAATCTCCTGCACACATACAGGACAAGGGAAGTTTGGTCATTACATCCTCCAAGACATGCTTCTGTCAGCTGTAACTATGTATATACTGCCTATTCATACTGTGTCGAATGGCCAGTATATTAGTGAATATTTGAGAATCACCTTGAGCTCCTCTATGCTGGCCATGTTGTTGCTGAGCATGCGGTCCTTCAGCATGGAGATGGGGTCGCTCTTACTACGGACCTCCTGGATCTCCTCACGTGTGCGGTAGCTAAGGAAGGGGAAAGAGCGGGGTAGGGGTATGCAGTGTCACTACGGCAGGTAAGAGAATGCAGGGAGGAGGCTACTGGGGGACATAGCAGAGTGCAAGGCAGCAATATATTAAAGCACTGAAAAACTAGCTGTTGAATCCCTGGTAGGTCAGCACTAGGCTAGGTTTCCATCCAATTGGTGCCAGATTTTCATGCGAATATTCAAAAGAATCTGCGTATTTTCCCACCAGAGGTGTTTCCATCAAACTGATTTGTTGCGGAGAAAAGTCTGTGTGATGACGTAGTGCACATAAAAAAGTTCCCATGTACCCAATTTAAAGAAAAATAGGCTGTGGCTGCAGATCTGTAGGTAACCCCCCAGTTCTACCCCCCCGTAGTAGTTGAGTATCCCTGTAATATGCTATGCTATTATATTGGGTTCTGTTATGTACAATACTATCATCATGTGATGTTGCAGACATTGATGATTCAGCTTTGATCTAACTTTATTGAACAAGCACCAATCGCCAGAGTAGCCTGTTCTCCACGAGTAGAGCAGGGACTGAGTAAGTAGAGAATCCCGCGCATGCGCAGAAGCGTCGGGACCTTTAGCTGTCGGGAAGAAAGGTCCAGAAAAGTCGGATCCGCAGCCACTCCGTAAAAAAAATATATCAACTCTGCCGAGGGTTTTGTCGCAAAAACGGTTAAATTGAAAACTTGCCCAATCTGGTTTTGGCGCATGCTCTCTAGACAAGTTTGCTGATAAAGTGGACAGGTTTTATGATGAGATATGGATAAGAGCAAGATCATTTTATTTGATTATTGGCAGCAAACAGCGATTATCATGTCACCAGCATTCAAATAGTCTACCCTCGATATTTAGCCTATTGGAAATGTGCATGATCACTGTGCACTTAACCAGCATGTGAAGTTCATCATAACTTATTTCATCCACCTATATGCTTTCCTGCATCGTGTTGGTAGGCCTACAACGTAACATATTGCGTGACTTGTGGTTATTATATCAATATTTGTGCATAAAAAAGGTGTTTCCACCCCCATTTCTCACATAATACATTTTACAGACACAAAAAGATCCCACCCTGTCGAACGAACAAATTGTCTGTCGACATTTATGAATTTTATCCGACATTTCCTGTTTCCATTACCCCTGTCGTGACTGTTTTTATGGGGCAGGTAAATCCTTCGCATTAAATGGTTGGGTGGAAACCTGTTTACTGATGGAGTTCAAATCACTTCTACAGAGAAAATAACAGATAGGTAGGTAATAAGAATCATGTCTATGGCATCAACAATACTAATCTACTAATCCAATAACGATATACAGAGCATACAAAAAAGAACGCTTGCTGTTTCCATGACAGACTGACCAGTTGAAAGCTATGATCCCTTATTGATGTCATGTGTTAAATCCACTTCAAATCAGTGTAGATGAAGGGGAGGAGACAAGTTAAAGAAGGATTTTTAAGCCTTGAGACAATTGAGACATGGATTGTGTATGTGTGCCATTCAGAGGGTGAATGGGCAAGACAAAAGATTTAAGTGCCTTTGAATGGGGTATGGTAGTAGGTGCAGGCACACCGGTTTGTGTCAAGAACTGCAACGCTGCTGGGTTTTTCACGCTCAACAGTTTCCCATGTGTATCAAGAATGGTCCACCACCCAAAGGACATCCAGCCAATTTGACACTGGGAAGCATTGGAGTCATTGTTTGGTACACTCAGTTGAGCTGTGGACATTTACCTGACGCCAGGATCGCTCATGCTGTGTCCATGATAACGGTAGGTCTGGAGCTCCATGAGGATAGGGCCCTGAACACAGGTGGAGCAGAGAAACAGTCTCAGTTGTGCTACTTCGACTTAAAAACACACAAACCTGTACACAGTACACAGACACAAAATCAACAACCCTACATACTTGATGCTCACCTTTCCAGATCGGCAGTGATCAGCTGCAAACTTGGTGGCCTCTCTAACACACAGAACATCCATCCCATCCACCTGGATACAGATACATTACTTGAGTTTAAGAATTACATTTTGCAAGTTATACAGAAGCGTGAATGTATTAGTTAGCAGTCTACCCTGAGGCCAGGAATGTAGTCTCCTCTCTTGTAGTATTCGGTGCTGGCAGCAGAGCGCTCTACTGATGTGCCCATGCCATATTGGTTGTTCTCACAGATGAAGATGATGGGTAACTTCCAAAGAGACGACATGTTATATGTCTCAAAGATCTGACCCTGTGGATTAATAAAAATTCAGTCAACAGTTGGGCTCAAATCGTTGTACTTCATATGTTCAATGCATGCAGGTGTTAAGAAGCATGTTGTATGTCAAACCTGGTTGGCTGCTCCATCACCATAGAGACTGACACACAGCTGGTCATTGCCCAGGTACTTGCAGGCCAGGGCTACACCAGCTCCCAGGGGTACCTGAGGGGAGATTAGGCAGGTGTTATATTTGAGAGGGAGAATCCACCCTCTTTGAATGGGATATACAGCTTAGACAAATGATCAGGTTAAAAAAGGAATCAAATGGGATTCTTTCAAATCTAAGATAAATAAATAATGCTAGGCCTTTGTGAATTACCTGAGCTCCCACAATGCCATTGCCTCCATAGAAGTTTTTAGTGTACATGTGCATAGAGCCTCCCTTGCCTTTAGCAATGCCTCCTCTACGACCTTAGTGAGACAGCAAGGGAAGAAAATAATGAGTGAAAGAGGTGTGTTTGAATGGTTAGGAAGACAAAATCAGAGGTGCAATGTAGAATGATTAGCTCTTGGTGCTGAGCGATTAACCAAATGTTGCTTTTTTGGTTATTAAACAAATAATTGACAGACAATTTCAATTACTTTAATTCCATTTTGTTTTTTTTTGTGAGCCAACGCGCCGTTTCTCTAGAGAGAAATCAAATCATTCACGAGATAAATGAAGCCAAGAACTATATGGGACGCTGGGCTGACGGGAGTTGTAGTTTTTATTTTTATTTATTTTTTATTTTATTTCACCTTTATTTAACCAGGTAAACCAGTTGAGAACAAGTTCTCATTTACAACTGCGACCTGGCCAAGATAAAGCAAAGCAGTGCGATAAAAACAACACAGAGTTACATATGGGGTAAAACAAAACAAAGTCAAAAATACAACAGAAATACATATAATATACAGTGTGCAAATTTAGCAAGTTATGGAGGTAAGGCAATAAAATAGGCTATAGTGCAAAATAATTACAATTAGTATTAACACTGGAATGATAGATGTGCAAGAGATGATGTGCAAATAGAGATACTGGGGTACAAATGAGCAAAATAAATAACAATATAGGGATGAGGTAGTTGGGCGGGCTAATTTCAGATGGGCTGTGTACAGGTAAGATGGGCTGTGTGATCGGTAAGGTGCTCTGACAACTGATGCTTAAAGTTAGTGAGGGAGATAAGTGTCTCCAGCTTCAGAGATTTTTGCAATTTGTTCCAGTCATTGGCAGCAGAGAACTGGAAGGAATTGCGGCCAAAGGAGGTGTTGGCTTTGGGGATGACCAGTGAGATATACCCGCTGGAGCGCAGACTACGGGTGGGTGTTACTATGGTGACCAATGAGCTAAGATAAGGCGGGGATTTGCCTAGCAGTGATTTATAGATGGCCTGGAGCCAGTGGGTTTGGCGACGAATATGTAGTGAGGACCAGCCAACAAGAGCGTACAGGTCACAGTGGTGGGTATTATATGGGGCTTTGGAGACAAAACGGATGGCACTGTGATAGACAACATCCAATTTGCTGAGTAGAGTGTTGGAGGCTATTTTGTAAATGACATCGCCGAAGTCAAGGATCGGTAGGATAGTCAGTTTTACGAGGGCATGTTTGGCAGCATGAGTGAAGGAGGCTTTGTTGCGAAATAGGAAACCGATTCTAGATTTAACTTTGGATTGGAGATTCTTAATGTGAGTCTGGAAGGAGAGTTTACAGTCTAACCAGACACCTAGATATTTGTAGTTGTCCACATACTCTAGGTCAGACCCGTCGAGAGTAGTGATTCTAGTCGGGTGGGCGGGTGCAAGCAGCGTTCGGTTGAAGAGCATGCATTTAGTTTTACTAGTGTTTAAGAGCAGTTGGAGGCTACTGAAGGAGTGTTGTATGGAATTGAAGCTCGTTTGGAGGTTTGTTAACACAGTGTCCAATGAAGGGCCAGATGTATACAAAATGGTGTCGTCTGCGTAGAGGTGGATCTGAGAGTCACCAGCAGCAAGAGCGACGTCATTGATATACACAGAGAAAAGAGTCGGCCCAAGAATTGAACCCTGTGGCACCCCATAGAGACTGCCATAGGTCCAGACAACAGGCCCTCCGATTTGACACATTGAACTCTATCTGAGAAGTAGTTGGTGAACCAGGCGAGGCAGTCATTTGAGAAACCAAGGCTATTTAGTCTGCCAATAAGAATGCGGTGGTTGACAGAGTCGAAAGCCTTGGCCAGGTCAATGAAAACGGCTGCACAGTACTGTCTATTATCGATCGCGGTTATAATATCGTTTAGGACCTTGAGCGTGGCTGAAGTGCACCCATGACCAGCTCGGAAACCGGATTGCATAGCGGAGAAGGTACGGTGGGATTCGAAATGGTCGTTGATCTGTTTGTTGACTTGGCTTTCAAAAACTTTTGAAAGGCAGGGCAGGATGGATATGGGTCTGTAACAGTTTGGATCTAGAGTGTCACCCCCTTTGAAGAGGGGGATGACCGCGGCAGCTTTCCAATCTCTGGGGATCTCAGACGTTACGAAAGAGAGGTTGAACAGGCTAGTAATAGGGGTTGCGACAATTTCGGCGGCTAGTTTTAGAAAGAAAGGGTCCAGATTGTCTAGCCCAGATGATTTGTAGGGGTCCAGATTTTGCAGCTCTTTTAGAACATCAGCTGTCTGGATTTGTGTGAAGGAGAAGCGGGGGGGGCATGGGCAAGTTGCAGCGGAGGGTGCAGAGCCGGGGTAGTGGTAGCCAGGTGGAAAGCATGGCCAGCCGTAGCAAAATGCTTGTTGAAATTATCGATTATTGTAGATTTATCGGTGGCGATAGTGTTTCCTAGCCTCAGTGCAGTGGGCAGCTGGGAGGAAGTGCTCTTATTTTCCATGGACTTTACAGTGTCCCAAAACTTTTTGGAGTTAGTGCTACAGGATGCAAATTTCTGTTTGAAAAAGTTAGCCTTTGCTTTCCTAACTGCTTGTGTATATTGGTTCCTAACTTCCCTGAAAAGTTGCATATCGTGGGGGCTATTTGATGCTAATGCAGTACGCCACAGGATGTTTTTGTGCTGGTCAAGGGCAGTCAAGTCTGAGGAGAACCAGGGGCTATATCTGTTCTTAGTTCTGTATTTTTGAATGGGGCATGTCTATTTAAGATTGAGAGGAAATTACTTTTAAAGAACAACCAGGCATCCTCTACTGACGGAATGAGATCTATATCCATCCAGGATACCTGGGCCAGGTCAATTAGGAAGGCCTGCTCGCTGAAGTGTTTTTGGGAGCGTTTGACAGTGATGAGGGGTGGTCGTTTGACCGCGGACCCGTTACGGACGCAGGCAATAAGGCAGTGATCGCTGAGATCCTGGTTGAAGACAGCGGAGGTGTATTTAGAGGGTAAGTTAGTCAGGATGATATCTATGAGGGTACCCATGTTTACGGATTTAGGGTTGTACCTGGTAGGTTCGTTGATAATTTGTGTGAGATTGAGGGCATCTAGTTTAGATTGTAGGATGGCCGGGGTGTTAAGCATATCCCAATTTAGGTCACCAAGCAGTACAAACTCTGAGGATAGATGGGGGGCAATCAATTCACATATGGTGTCCAGGGCACAGCTGGGGGCTGACGGGGGTCTGTAGCAAGCGGCAACAGTGAGAGATTTATTTCTGGAAAGGTGGATTTTTAGAAGTAGAAGCTCAAACTGTTTGGGCACAGACCTGGATAGTATGATGGAGCTCTGCAGGCTATCTCTACAGTAGATTGCAACTCCACCCCCTTTGGCAGTTCTATCTAGACGGAAAATGTTATAGTTGGGGATGGAAATTTCAGAATTTTTGGTGGCCTTCCTAAGCCAGGATTCAGACACTGCTAGAACATCAGGGTTGGCGGAGTGTGCTAACGCAGTGAATAACTCAAACTTAGGAAGGAGGCTTCTGATATTTATGTGCAGAAAACCAAGACTTTTACGGTTACAGAAGTCAACAAATGATAGCTCCTGGGGAGTAGGAGTGATACTGGGGGCTGCAGGGCCTGGGTTAGCCTCTACATCACCAGAGGAACAGAGGAGGACTAGAATAAGGATACGGCTAAAGGCTTTAAGAACTGGTCTTCTAGTGCGTTGGGTACATAGAATAAAGGGGGCAGTTCTCCGGGCGTTGTAGAAAAGATTCAGGGCATTATGTACAGAAAAGGATATGGAAGGATATGAGTACAGTTCAGGTAACCCTAAGCGTTGGGTAACAATGAAAGAGATAGCGTCATTGGAGGCATCGATTGAGCCGGTCTCGGCGTGTATGGGGGGAGGAACAAAGGAACTATATGAGGCAGTTTGAAAGGGACTAGGGGTTCTACAGTGAAATTGTATAATAAGAACTAACCCAAACAGCAAATGTTCAACCTAGTGTAGCAAATGTTCAACCTAGTTCAGCGCAGAACCGTGGTAATTAACTACAATGACCATAATCCATTGCGCCTGTTCTTTTCCGGCTCGGACCCAGATGGATACACTTTTACGCCTCCTATGTTAGGTTAGATACACAGATAGCATACGCCGCTGCATGAGAGAGTAATGTACACAACAACGAGAAGAACTAGTACAATTATTTCATCAGACAACTCTGCAGCATACTTAGGCAGGCTAGCCTAGCTAAATAGGATGACTAAAGACAGTACAGTATGGGGAGAACACAGAATGTTAGATGGTTGTCTGGCTGCTACTGTCTGAGCAGAGGAGATGAGATGACTTAGGAATGAAAAATTATAAAGTCAAAAAATAAAACTAAGTAATATACACAACTGAAATATCTTATTATTTAATAGTAATTTCCTTTTTTTCTATATGGACCTGACAAAGACAATGGAATATTTTCAATGTTTTGGCAATTTAACGTTCACCATTTCTGGCTTTGACATTTCCATTAAAAATCTCTCGTCATTTTAATATCATTAATTCATAATGCATTTAATGTTTAAAAAAATAATAGAAACCGAAATTCGTGATTATTTTTTAATAATCGAACCGACCTCAAAAAGCACTAATCGTTCAGCACTATTAGCTCTTATTAGAGTTATCTATTGGATTGGGTCAAGTCAAGTACACTCACCAGTGAGCTCAGCCATGATCTCCCTGACGGTCCCGCCCCTGGTGAGGGTATAGCCGTGGGCGCGGTATGCAGTAATCAGGTGATCTGACAGGGTGATACCCCCCTCAATGCCAACCGCACAGGCTTCCTATCATAGAATAACAAACAGAATCTCTGAGCGTTTATATTTGAATGAAGTATGTGTGTATACATGCGAGACTATATTTGCTTATACAATCCATGAGAGTGATTGTGTGCGCCCTAACCTGGCCATCATACAGATGACAAAAGCCTCTGATGATCTTCTGCTTGTACAGCTGATCTGCCTTCAGCTCCATGCGTCTTATGGTCTGCATGGTGCGGTAGTACTTCAGTCCCTCCTCCCGGGTCAGAGTGGCCGTCAGAGGTGGGCCCTCCTCCAGACGATGTAGGTCCACTTTCTATACGAGGGAACACACACAATGCGATCTCATCAAGGCAAACAGTGAGAATCAATCAGCTAAAAACGTTTTATTTTTGTCTTACCTTTATGTCAAAGGTGGCCTCAGGAGTGAAATCAGCATATGAACGTGATGACGCCACCATGCTGGCGGCCTAAAATAAAACAGAGGACGTTGAGAGATGCACTCCATGTGTACATTCTACCAGACATCATCACGTCTTTTCACAACTACAAAAATACTTCACAAGACCTGCAGTTGGGCAAGCCAGGAGAGGCAGCACAAAAGTATCTGAAATAGGACAGACCCATACAGTGATAAAGGGTGGAGTGAATAACCTTGAGATAAAACATACCTACACTTCCAGAGGTTGATCCACACACCACAACACCAACTAGCATGAATAAACACTCCATTGTCACTGAGATCACCAGTGAAAAGTCAGATTGTCTCAATCACTGAACCAATCAGCTAACAAGAACGCCTCATTGGCTGAAACAGACATATCCAGAATAATGTATGTTCAAATGTGAATGGTTAATGAGGGGAAAAAGAGAACATATTATTGTGTTGTAGACCAAAGATGAAAATAGTTCATTTTGGGGTGGGCAGGTTCACACAGCCAGTCAATTCAAACACTAAGGAAACAGTGATCATCACACCATGGGCTTAGCCTTAGCGTGAGAAAACAGCAGGATCACAGCACCTGTGCATAAGGGCATGCAGAGCACTGTAAAAGCGTGAGTGGTTGTGAGGGGAGGAGAGTAAGATACAGAGGGGCTGCCAGTACTCACAGCAAGCTGTGGCTCTGGTAAAGGAGTGTCTTCAGTCAAGCTGAGGGCGATCTCAGGGCGTGAAAGCAACATTATGTCTGTATTCTGGCTCCTCTCTGCCAGCTGAGGCTCAGATATGGATGAGTTAGTAGTGTCGCTGTTAGTACTGATGTCAGGTTCTGAGAGGTTTAATTCCTGGGTCGGTTGGCCTGTGTTTAGAGGTCGTTCTGGTGATGTTAGTTCTAGTGTTAGTTGGTCAAAGTTTATTTCTGCTTCTGTTGAAGAGTGGGCTATGATAGGTGCATCAGAGGTTATTGGAGGCTCTGGTAAAGTCGATTCTGATACTTGAGAGTCCATCGCAGCTGACTGTTCAGATGAGTTTGATTCTGGAATAACTGGGTTTGTTCTAACAAGTGGTTCGGATAAAGTTAATTCTGAAACAATCGGGACATTTAAGGGTTCTTCTAAGGGTTCTGAAACAGTCAAGGCAGTATCTGCCAAGGGTTCTGCTTCTGAAACCGTCAGGGTAGTATCTGATAAGGGTTCTGTAACAGTCGGGCCAGTTGCTAAGGGTTCTGGTGAGTTTAGATTTGGTTGCTCTGATAAGGATAATTCTGAGACTGGCAGGTCCGTATTTATCACATGGTGAAGTGATGTTGGATCTGCAAATGGTTTGTCAGTGTCAAATAACTCCTCTTCAAGTTTACTGTTAAAGGCAGGGGACGGATCGACTAGAGTGGCCTCTGGGGGTTCTTCTTCAGGTATTAGTCTGCTGGCAATTGTAAGTTCTGGGGTTAGTACAGCACTGTGGTCTGTTTCAGTAAATGTTAGATCAGTCTTTGGTCTTTTGAAATTGTCTGCTAGAGGACTGTGTGAGACAGAGTATAAATCTGTGTCTGGCTTGCAGGGTCGTAGTGCTGGGTCTGGCGGAGAGGTTATGTCAGCATACTGCCCCTGGACCGCCAGCAGCTGCAAAACAGCCCTGCACATGGAGGACTGGGGAGAGAAGAGCCAGGCAGATCAGTCACTGCAGAGTCTAGCTGTAATGTCAACACCCACTGAGGGGTCTGAAAACAGCAGCAGTTACCTACTCCAGCTCAAACAGCTAAAGGCCTGGTGGTTGTTCTGAAGGTGTTGATCCAGTCCAATAGAAAAGGCTTTTCAACACTTAAAGTGCATCATCTGAGTGCTTTGTTTCATCTATGAAACAAAACTAAGCTCTGTGAATTAAAATTTGCCTTTGAAGTGGAATTCCACATAAAAACCTCTCCCAATGAAGGCCCTATGAAGACTCAGGCTAGTTCTAAACCACATTCTCTGCACTCATTAACTCACTAACCAAACAACTTTCCACTCACAATATAAAATAAACTGTACCTACCTACCTATCAAACCACTTTTGGCTTTGCCAAAGCATCTGCACTAGCCTGTTGGCTCTGACACCGCTATCCAATGTAAAATAAGTAGGACTAGCTAGAAGATATACATACATATGAGATAGGTTTGTGTGTGCATGTGAGAATTAATATCTCTTAACAGTATAAGAACTTTCAAAAAGCAACAAGATGAGGGATTAGAAGATAGCAAAGCATTCACGAGATAAAATCATTGAGTGAAAGTATGGCACATACCAAGTGAAAGGGAAATAAATCATTTAGAATAAAGCTGGAGTCAGGTGAGCCACAGGGATTGTATCACCCTTACACTACAGTAAAACCACATCTTACCTCTGACACAACCTGGGCTCCCTATAAGGCAGGGAGTGAGAGAATACAAGGGAAAGACATAAATGGATAAAGAGACAGATCAATGAGAGAATCACCTGAGAGATTATATTGTCAGACATGAAAGGGAAAGTTCTGACAATTATGTGCCACATCAAATGTTTGAGGTGTGTTATCCATGGTGGCCAGCCAATCATTGAAAACGTGAGTTTTTAGTTCCCTGTGATTACCTTCATATAACACTGATCCTTTCATCATACTGACACTTCAGTCAGAAGCTTTTTCACATCATTAAGACCTTACCATTGGGTATCTTGATTAATAGCTGACATTGTGGCACAGAAACAAAACAACCAATGATGTGACATGAGGAGATACTCTCGCATTTAACGTTATTAGAATTACTTTGATGATGATGCTGCTGCTGCTGGAGTGGAGATTAGGCTTGTTGAGGTCAACTATGTTGACAAGTTAGCAGCTCGCTAAACGATTTGCTAGTTAGCTAACTAGATAAAGTACCGGTAGGCCTTTAATATGATTCGCTTGGATCTTAGCTAGCTAACATTAACAGGTTTAATTAACTACAGCTAGGCAACAGTCCTATGTGTATCTGAAGCCAGGCTAGCTAACGTTACCCCGGTACGAGTACGAATCCGGGCCTTGCTGTCTAGCAAGGTCAAGACGGCAGCTGCTCTCGTTTAAGAAAAAGGCAAGCGGTCCTTTTTATCCTATACTAAAGTACTATCCAGAAACAATACTTACATTTCTGCTTGCACTACCCCTAAGCACGTTGGAGATTATTGTCAGCATCTTTTGCATACTATCTTGCCGCCACCGATCTGCAGAACGTTTCTGCTGCCCGTCTTCTTCTTCTTCTTCGATGAGGTTTAACGGCGGTTGGCATCCAATAAATGTTGCATTACCGCCACCTACTAGACTGGAGTATAACTCCCTTATACTTCGCTTGAAAAAATGGTCTAAATCAACAAATACCCTACACTTCCAGAGGTTGATCCACACACCACAACTAGCATGAATAAACACTAAATTGTCACTGAGATCACCAGTGAAAAGTCAGATTGTCTCAAACACTGAACCAATCAACTAACAAGAACGCCTTATTGGCTGAAACAGACATATCCAGAATAATGTATTTACTCTGGATAAATCAAATGTGTGTTCAAATGTGAATGGTTAATGAAGAAAAAAGAGAACATATTATTGTGTGGTCAACCAAATATAAAAATAGTTCATTTTGGGGTGGGCAGGTTCGCACAGTCAGTCTATTCAAGCACTCTAAGGAAACAGTGATCATCACACCATGGGCTTAGCCTTAGTGTGAGAAAACAGGTGGATCACTGCACCTGTGCATAAGGGCATGAAGAGTACTGAGGGGCTGCCAGTTCTCACAGCAAGCTGTGGCTCTGGTAAAGGAGTCTTCAGTCAAGCTGAGGGGCGATCTCAGGGCGTGAAAAATATATATACTTTTTTTATTTTTATAATCAACAAATACCCTACCATCTAACCCTGCACTCACTAAAAACCCACCATCCTACTCCACTATTTAAATCTATTTAGTCCTACCTCAGGCCAACAGCCTGAAAGGATGGGACACCACCACTTAACACACCCTGTAACTTCTGTAATACTCTAACTATGGAAACCTCAACCTGCCTCTTGCACTGGACATTTCTGATCCCCAGCCCCATGGGCACCCCTACAATTAGCACATACCACTACTTTCCCCAATGCTACACATTCCTTTGTCTCATGCCCTTCTGCACACTTCTCACACTTAGGAACCTCCCTCCTACACACTGCTGCCATATGCCCATAAGCTTGACACCTGTAACAATGTGTTCGGCACAAAAGCTCGTAAGGAATAACTTATATATCCTAACATCACTTTGTCATCCTAACATCACTTTGTCGGTCAAAGACTCAACATCAAAACGTCAGACAATGACTCTTCTGTTTGACCACTCACGCCACCCTGTCTGCGTCACACCAAACGACGAGCATCACAAACATTAGGAATCTTCCCCTTCAGTTGGTCAACTTTCACATTTACCCCTACCCCAGTAATCACTCCTCTCAATGGCGCCCTTTCCTTGAGAGCAAAACAAGTCACCTCTCTTGTCCCCCTTCATTTAATGCGGAGCGCCTGCTCCCTCTGACCAGCAGAAACACAAACAATTATCACTAGACCACTTCTGGTTACCCTCACCGATTCCACAGCACCCAACTCTGTTTTCACCCACCCTGAAACCACAAATGGATCAGCCAAAATGCAAGGGTCAACTTTTTACAAAAATGTCACTCCACAGACTCATCTTTATCATGACCCTCGGTGCAGCCCTTATGAAAAAAGATTCCAGTCAGAGTGCAGTATAACTGCAGTATGCTGCAATTACTGCTTCCAAAGTACCACAGTGCACTGCCCTTTTACTGCAGTTTCAAAACTGCGATCTTTTTTTGTAAGGGAAGCCTCCCGGGCTCCAAAAACTTCACCACACCTACCACCTCAGATACTTCTCCCTCATTCACTTCCATTTCTCCTCCTGTCTTTGATCCGGCGTACAGCTCACTCTGCTTACACTTTCTACCATTCTTCTTTAACAAATAATATCCCTTTTCCCGCCATTTTTAACCAACTCAAGCTCACCCTATTCCTCCCTCTCTCTTCGACCTCCTCTGCCTCTTTCTCTTTTTCCCTCCATTCCTCCTCCGTATTCCAAGTATACGTCTCCTTATGATAATACTGCACTTCTACTGACATACATCTTGTTCTTGCCCTCTCAAGGGACGCCATTTAACCGGCTGTCACAATCTCTGTTCAATCAGCACAAACCACTCGGGATGTAGCGCTCAACAGTGCATCCCACTAGAAAAGCAGCTGCTTCGTCTTAATGTTCTTCTTTGTCAGTAGCTATCGAAAAACTTTTCAATTTCAAACAAGCGCGCTCTTCCAACCACCATCCACAGACCGATTAATCGGTGTTTCTATGATCATCTGCAAAATAAATGCCGTCTAATATCATCTTCCCCTTCAAAGCGCGCTCCTGATGCCTGTCAAAACAACGTCGACTGCAGATGACGACATGCGCTAACCAATGACGTTTTGGCGCTAAAGTTGCTTCTAATTTAAATGGCTATCCGGAATACTTGGGACGTCCCTACCCGATTGAAGTTTACATTAAAAATAGTAGGGGTTAGGATTTAGCGTAGGAACGTCCCAAGGATTCAAAATAACACTGACCCTTCTAAATGCACAGCTTCGAGATAGGGCACGAGCATAGGCCGGGGTAGCTATAGCAAGGTAAAATAAAGCCGATTTCATCTTCAAGCATTTAATTGCAAAATGAATTACCGCATACTAAACAAGTACGTATAAATAGTCATGAATAAGGATGATGCATAAACTGGTATCTGACTGTTTAAACAAGGACCTTCAGAGGATTACATTGTATTTCAAATACTTAAAATACATCCTTCACATCCTCAGTTCTACTGAGTTCTCCTCAGCACGACTTTATCTGTTTTCCTGTTTAACTGTTCACAGGTGTGCGGTTAAGGTTACACCGCAGAGCACAGGGTTATCACTTCTCGTATTTTGTGTTGGGTGACTAGTGAAAGGAAAGTTTTCGCTTCGGGTAAGAGTTTGCTTGTCCACTTTTCTTCCTCCATTTACTTTTGTAGCTAGCGTTACACGGCTAGCTGCGGAGACTTGGCTAGCTTAGCTGCAAGGCATAGCTAACCTGGCTAGCTATCCTGCCGACTAGCTTTTCTACCTGGAAGGGAGAATTACTAGTTTGCGCTCTCGTTTAGTTCAACCCACTACCGGCATTGACTAGGCCGAACGTCCCAGCTTTGCTGCTTATCGGTCGAGAGCCACACGTGTGTTCGTCGCAAGACCAACATAGCACTAACTTTGTGCTAACTAGCTAGGCTACTAGCCCAAGTGGTGAACGCTAGTTACGTTTCACTCTGTTCCCAGATTAGCTGTTTTTTGGAGCCATGGAACCTGCTAGCTCGGCCCAGGGATCACCAAGCAAGACCCCGACCCATTCCCCAGCACACCCATGCCTATGCAGGGCGACCATTTCGGGCAAGGACACGCACTATGTCGTCTGCCTGGGTGTCGAACACACGGAAACAGCGTTTGACCGACCCCCGGTCATGCATCCATTGCAAGGTTTTTGCTGCTGAACAAGTCTGCTAAATTAACATATTCTTTCTACAGCTTATCAGCATACACCCAAGACGTTCCCTTTGTTGATGATGCTTATTATGCATTACGGTTTAACCAAAATATTACATGTAACAAAGATTAAATTAAATGGAAACCATGAAATAATGTTGAATGTATTACTATGGACAATATCTAATTATGTTGCAATATGATAACAATAGCCTAATATTCAACATGCTGTAAACTATTGTCTTAACAGTTTAATTTGTTTTCATTCTCATCACCCTAATAACTGACACACCCCTCACTATTGTCATTGGTTTGTCTACATAACCTGGTTCAAGCCTTCAATGACATTACCGTGAAGAAGGCACAGTGATTCCGAAATGTTGGTGGTTTACACAATAAATAACTGGGAGCTTGTATATAGAGTGCGCAACAATTTTTTTTTTAAGCCTACAATTTACTCGCTTTTAGTCACCTCTACCAACTTTTCTGGGTGTGCGCCAGCTCATGCTTTTTATTTGTTTTTTTTGCTGCTAACAACCTCTGTCGGAGAGTGCGCAGAGCAGCCCAACATGGTTCGTCTCCCACTCTTAACTCGAGTGGGGAGACTGCCTCACAGACCCAGCCCTCATGGGCCGACGACTTGGATGACTAATCTGAGGACCTTTACCCACTTTTCCAGGGCTTGGTCCCAGTGGAGGGGGAAGGAAACCTTGTCATCGATGATGGCGAGGGTATAACTGACCTCCTTCAGGCAGCAGAGGATGAAGAGGACGAGGAGGCGCAAGCCGCTCTGCCCTCTTCCGCCCTTAGCGTGGCATTAATGGCGGATGACAGATATTCGCTCATTGACGTCTGCAAACGTGACCAGATTGAGTGGCAGCGCAGAGAGGGACTGGTACGACGGGAGTAGGGTTGCAAAATTCCAGGAACTTTCAATAAATTCCCTGGTTTTCCAGAAAGAAACCTTTGACTGGCAAGGTCCAAACCAGACTTTTTGTCAACATGAATGTCAAGGACATGGAGGAGCTGGGCCTCGACAAGCCACTGGTGGTCGAGCCATCACTGGCTAACCACCTCAACCCCAGTGCCTTAGCAATGACAGGCACTTCACTCCCTGGTAAAACAGACTGCCTCTCTGCGTCTATCTACCAAAAAATATACGTGTCTGCCGCACGTTCTGTACTGGCGTTGAACCTTATGTCCCTACTACTGGCTTACCAGGCCGATTTGATGTTGGAAATGCACCTATCGATTGGCCTAACCCAGACCTTTGGGATAAGATCTGTGTCGACAGACCTCAACCTCCGAGTCTCCAGGGGCGCCATTCAAGGCTGTGGCCGTGCCATGAGCCTTGCAGTGGTAGAGGAGAGCGCCCTGTGGCTCAACCTGTCGGACAGAGAGAAAGCAGATTTCCTGACGAGCCGAAGGAACTGTTCGGAGGGCGAAGCCTTCAACTTCTGTCTGCCCCATAGACCCGGGAATTGTGGCTACCTGAGAGAATTCACTCTACCCCTGAGTGCCCTCCGTACCACGGCTCTAGTTCAAGCAGCTCGGGCAGGAAGCACTGTTCCCATGTTCCAGTGTTTTAACACTGCCCTTTTAAATAAAAAAGCTTCTGCTGTATCCCGGCATCATGCCAAAGACACAGAGTGAAAATACTATGACAAGGAGACTTTCTCCATCACCACCTAAGGGCGTGTCGGCACCACTGGTGAGTGAGAGTCTATCGACCTGTGGGTGACTCGCCAACAGAGCAGGGAATTGGCGTGCATGCGCAGTCCATCCCTGGATCTGGTCCACAGTGATGAAGGTGTACAGACTTCAGACCTACGGGTCCTCAACAGCTATCTGACAAAGTTCACGTTCCATATGCTCACATTCAATGTGCTGTCTCATTATATTCGTTCAGGTGACTGGTTCACCTCAGTCTTCCTGCAGGATGCTAATTTTCACATAAGCATCCTTCCAGCACACAGGATGTTTCTGAGGTTTGCTTTTCAAGGCACAGCCTACAAATACCTCGCTGTCACATTCAGGCTAGCACTAGCTCGCCAAACGTTCAGCAAGTGTGTGGAGGTAGCTCTCGCACCTCTAAGAAACAAGGGGTTGAGAGTCTCCGCCAACATAGACGATTACCTGCTTTGCTCCCCGTCCCGGGAGCAAGCGGTACAAGACACAACTTGCCTTGTAACCCACTTCTCCGAGCTAGGGTTAAAGTTCAATCAGAAAAAGAGCTGTTTGGTGCCAACGCAGAGAACAGAATACCTAAGTGTAATGCTGGATTCTCTCTCTTAACAAGCAACACTCTCGGAAGACCACATCGCGTCATTCTGATAGTGCCTCTCCCAGATCCACAGGGGGCCCTCGGTCATGTTCATGACGTGCCTCCGAGTGCTGGGGTTGACGGCGTCCACCATCTCAGTAGTACCTCTTGGCCTACTGAGGATGAGAGACTTCGAGAGCTGGGTGTTTGCCCAAATTCTGTGTAAACAACGGCGTCACCTTAATCGTCATGAGGTGACTTCCGCATATCTCCTGGCTCTCCGTCACTGAAAGAGCCACTCGATCTTTGTTCCTGGCACTCCCAGGTGACGACAGATGTGTCACTCCAGTGGAGGCTGCAGAGGGGAGGACGGCTCATAGTAATGGCTGGAATGGAGCCAATGGAATGGTATCAACCACATGGAAACCATGTTTTATACCATTCCATTGACCCCATTCCAGCCATTATTATGAGCCGTCCTCCCTTCATCAGCCACCATCTCATCACTCACAGGCTGGGGTGCAGTTGAAACTGCAGCAACCTTGTTCATATGAGATATATCTGTGAGTTAGCAAGCCCAAGTTTAAATATAAACAAAATGTAATCACATTCACATTTTCAGAAAATATATTGATGTATTTATAGCCCATTTAGACAAATAAATGGGCTATAAATACATAACATTACCACTTCGTTTACACTGCCTAAGGGGGACAGGGCGCATTGGCTGTAATGCAGCTGCGGTTGTAATCCGAAGCCTACAATTGATCACACTGGAAGATCGTCTCATTTTCATCCCGAACAGCATGTCAAATCAATATTGTTTAGGTGTAGGCTGCTGCAACATTTCTGTGAAGAGTTTGTTTTTGCTTGTGTCTGTCGGGGTTGAGCTGTTATCACGTTTGCTAAATATCAGAGGAACGTGGAGAGCGCGCTTTGCTAGATGATATGTCTTGTGCCAGCCCGCGTGACCTGTGATTTCCATTAATCTGATTGGTCAAGACATGCAGTACTCTGATATGAAGGACAGATAACTTGTGCACGAGTTGACAAATCATGAAGCAAATCCGTCAAAAAAAACTAAGACTTTCCTCATATTTGTAATGCTTTTGCATCAATATTTTCATTAATCTCAATCTAAGGTGGTGGGGCGCTGCGGGCAGTGGGGTTCAGAACAACAAGGACAAAAATGCATACCCTCTGGAGGTCGCCCCCCCTCCCGAGATAGGATATGAACACGTCATAAGCCAAGGCAAAAAATTATTGAATTACAGGAAATTAGCTGTAAAACTGCAAAATGTTATCTCAGCCTCATGGCAAAAATTTGTAGAATATCATAAGGTTAGCTATAAAACTGCAAATTGTCCTCTCTGCCCCATGGCAACAGAGCCCCACAGTGGAGGTGTCTTTCGTGTAGGTTTATCCTGGCATGACATTTTGATAACAATGTAAATCTCTCTCGGACAAGGTGACTTTTATCAATATATTAGTCTCTATTTACTGTCAGATTCAAGAATGCTAATTAGCATCAAAGTATACATCATGCAAAACTACAAATCACTGCAAGCTCCTGCACGTCATCTGTAGCTGACACCTTTGCTAACAGGGATTGTGTCAATTTAAAACTTGCACAAGGAAGTTCACAGAATTGTCCATTTAAAGAAATGTAGCCAATTTATTCATTACTACATTTAGCTAATATTAGATAGTTAATCCAGATATTCTTACCTTTGCCTTGATTCGGCAGTCTCGTCCAGATCATCATGGCATTTGTAGTTCTTTATGATAGCCACGTTAGCAGCTAATTAGCATTTCATTTGTTGAGGGTAAATACAGGCGAATATTTTGATAAATGTCACCTTGTCCTAGAGAGATTTACACGGTTATCAAAATGTCACGCCATGGTAAGCCTACACGAAACACTGCCCTTATTTAAAGTGTTTCTAAAAATCCCCTATGGGAAAAATGAATGTTGGAAAAACTATTGGAACCATTTCCCTGTTTGACCGCTAGGTGTTATGGGTATTATAACTTATATTGTGGGACTCTATATGTGTAGAATTTATTGAAGGCTGCTGAGGGGAGGACGGCTCATAATAATGGCTGGAACAGAGCAAATGGAATAGATGTTTGTTTACCCCCAGCCTTTTTGGCATTTAACTGACGCTAGCTTGCTGACTAGTGAGATAAATTAATCTCGATCTAATTCGCAAGTCTTGGATATGCCGCGTAACTACTTCCAGTCTTTGCCTGCCTTTGAACGGTCTAGGTCAGGGGTGTCAAACGTCCGGCCCGCGGGCCGGATCAGGCCCGCAAACGGGTTTAATCCGGCCCGCGAGATGATTTTGTAAAGTATAAAAATGAGCTGCAATTTTTCAATAAAATAAACTGCTGTTCCAATTGTGTCCACTGGATGGCGCAATAGCAATTGTGTTAAGCAAGCAAACTGTTTATACCGGGGCAGAGCAAATAGGTCAAGCAAGTGCAGCCAGTCCGGATGAGCTACTTTGTTTTGCCCGCAATATTTATTACGGCTTCTACTTTTAACATTATGTGCTTTGGCACCCTCATTGCCCCAATATGTCTCTGTCAAAAAAGAGAAAAGTGGACACAGAGTGCAGAGTGTTCCAAGAAAAATTGTCATCCTTCTATTTATTCACGGAATTGAATGGGAAAGCTGTATGTTTGGTGTGTTCACAGCATGTTGCAGTGCTGAAAGAATATAACCTTCGTCGCCACTATGTGAGTCTTCATGCCGACAAATATGACAACTTTCAAGGACAGCGGAGAAGAGAGAAGTTGAATGAACTGTTGGCGGGTCTGAAGAAACAGCAGTCTGTGTTTACTCACAGCCGAGACATCAGTGACGCTGCAGTGAAAGCTAGCTACCTCATTGCTAATGAAATCGCAGTGGCTTCAAAACCATTTAGTGAGGGTGAATTTGTAAAAACATGCATGATGAAGGCAGCGGAGATTGTGTGCCCTGAAAAGCACCAGGCTTTTGCAAATATCAGCCTGACAAGAAACACAGTTGCAGACAGGATTTCCGATCTTTCAGTGGATTTGGACAGCCAGTTGAAGAAAAAAGTAAAGGAATTTATTGCGTTTTCGGTTGCAATTGATGAAAGCACGGACATTACAGATGTTGCACAACTGGCCATTTTCATCCGCAGAGTTGATGACACATTGACCGTCACCGAGGAGTTCGTGGAGTTGGTGCCGATGACAGATACAACGACAGCAGCTGATATTTTCACTGCACTCGTCAGCGCGCTGGACAGGGTCGGAGTGGACTGGTCCCGCGCTGTCAGCCTGGCTACAGATGGTGCGCCCTCAATGATCGGGAAAAAAGCAGGCGTTGTGACAAAGTTCAGAGAGAAAGTGCAATCTGCAAATGGAGGACGTGATTTTTGGACTTTTCACTGTATTTTGCACCAGGAGGCTTTGTGTTGCAAGTCATTAAAGATGGATAACGTCATGAAGGTGGTTATTATTTTTATTATATTATTATTATATTATATTATTATTATATTATTATTATATTATTATTATATTATTATTATTATTATTATTATTATATTATCCAAACTGTTAATTTCATCCGATCCAGAAGCCTGAATCAACGTCAGTTTGACAGCCTTCTCAGAGAGAAAGACCACATCTATGGCCTGCCATACCACACTGAGGTAAGATGGTTAAGCCGAGGTGCTGTGCTGAGGCGTTTCTTTGATTTACGAGAAGAAATTGAACAGTTCATGGAAGAAAAGGGCAAACCAGTGTTAGAAATGGATGCAGGACCTTGCATTTATAGTGGATGTTACAGAGTACCTGAATAACTTGAACAAACAGCTGCAAGGGTGCAACAAAGTTGCCACGCAGTATTATGACAGCATACGTTCTTTCAAGTTGAAGCTGTCATTGTGGGAGACGCAACTCGCCGGTGGTGATGCAGCTCACTTCCCCTGTCTGAAAAATGTGTGCGCGACCCAACATGTGGCAGACATGAAGCGGTTCAAAGATAAAATAACGGGACTGTTAAGGGAGTTTGAGCAACGCTTTCAGATTTTTGGTGAACTGGAGAAAGACTTCAACGTTTTTTGTTCGCCATTAACTGTGAATCCCTCTGATCTGCCCGTCAGCATCCAACTTGAAATAATATACTTGCAGTGTGACTCGGATTTGAAGGGCAAATTTGCCGCAGCTGGCTTGGACACATTTTATCAGAATCTCTTGCCAGGTTACCCCAACTTGACAGCCCTCGCTGCAAAACTGTTGTGCATGTTTGGAACCACATCTTTGTGAGCAAGTTCTCTGTAATGAGCATAAATAAAACAAAGCTGCGCTCAAGGCTCACGCACAAGCACTTGAATCACATCCTGAAGTTGGCTGCCACTCAGGATGTGACGCCTGATATTGATGTGCTGGTGAAAGCTAAAAGATGCCAGGTATCAGCAGTAAAATAAACTATCAAAATAAACTATGCAACCCCACTTAAAGTGCTGCATGAGACACCCTGATATAGTTCTGTGATCTGTGATATACTTCTGTGAATCACTGAGGCATTGTGTGTTTGTGTGTTGTTTGTCCTCAGAATTTCAAATAACTTGAGGTGTTTTATGATTAATAGTGATGTTGTGCTTTTGGACACACTGTCCTCAGGCTCCAGCTTTATGTGTATATGTTTTTATGTTGATGTGCTATTGTTTTTAATTGTTTTTATTTTATTTGTATATTTAACCTATTCTTGACTCTGTGGTTCTTGCACTTGTTTGGGGAACAGGATTTCATTATTTGTATCTACATTTCTGCCTGAGAAATGACACCCTGATATAGTTCTGTGATCTGTGAAACAGTTCTGTGAATCACTGAGGCATTGTGTGTTTGTGTGTTCTTTTTCTTTAGAATTTTCAAATAAACTTGAGGTGTTTTATGATTAATAGTGATGTTGTGCTTGTACTAATTTGGACACACTGTCCTCAGGCTCCAGCTTTATGTTTTATGTTGATAGTATTAAAACAAAGAAAACAATCTGAAGTTGTTGTTTTTAAGTTATATATACCATGATTTTACCGGTCCGGCCCACTTGGGAATAGATTTTCCTCCATGTGGCCCCTGAGCTAAAATGAGTTTGACACCCCTGGTCTAGGTATTTAGAAAAGTTGATTCTTGTTGGCTTGCCTATATGTACTTTCAACTTGCCGGAGACCAGTTGTGCAGACAATCCTACCAAATGGCCCAAAGTAGCCTATGGCGAGATCTACACCTACTTCGTGGAATCTCCAGGTTTACACAGGCAATACACATAGCTAGTTAGATACAAACAAGTGTTAGCTAGCGACTTACCGTGAATGAAGTGCTTCGAACACACAAATGTATCGAGTAACATATTTCCATCATCCTCGCAGCTTATAGCCTGAAACAATGAGGTTCGTCTAACATGGTCCTTGGGCAGTTGATGAAACTTGAATTGGTGGTCTTTTCTTGGACTATTATTCAAACAAAACGGTATGCAACAGCTTTTCAGCATCTTAGCTATGTGGTCCTCTGTAGCTCAGCTGGTAGAGCACGGCGCTTGTAACGCCAAGGTAGTGGGTTCGATCCCCGGGACCACCCATACACAAAAAAAAATGTATGCACGCATGACTGTAAGTCGCTTTGGATAAAAGCGTCTGCTAAATGGCATATTATTATTATTATTATAAAAGCAGAGTTAGTTAGCTAACGTTAGCTAGCTGAAGAAAGTCCATTGGAATCGTCTCTTTGGCTGATGATGGTAACGTACATTCCATGCGGCAGTCTTATCTGTTCATGCAAAAAAATGTAAGTTTAGAATCAAAGTGTTTTTAGGGATGATGTAGTTTGTTGATTAAGATGACATGGAAGTATGTTAAAAACAACCAACCAAGCATATCCAAAATGTTTATAGAATGAAAAAATAATAATACAGACGTTGTCAGGTTTGAGTAGTCAAAAAAGGTAGGCAATTTAACATTGGAGTAAAGGGAGTACCCCACGTCTGTACCCTACTCGGGGGCGTGGTCATGTTAAGCCACGCCTCGCCATGTTTATCTATGGCATCAAACCATGTGTTTGATACCATTCCACTTATTCCGCTCCAGCCATTACCATGAGCCCGTCCTCCCCAATTAAGGTGCCACCAACCTGGTAGAATTGCAGGAAGTTAGCTGTTTTGAGCAAGGGTTAAGTGCCTTGCTCAAGAGCACATCAACAGATTTTTCACCTAGTCAGTTCGGGATTCAAACCAGCGACATTTCGGTTACTGGACCAATGTACTTATCGCTAGGATACGTGCCGCCCTTCTACACGCTCACTGTATGGAAATAAATGGTGCAATTCTGAGAAGTGGTGCTACCGAAAATAGATCCTATCTTACCAATGCTCTGTATCCAAGGTGTTATGCTTCTTGCAGGACCTTTTGGACAGAGGGAAGGTTTTCTCCGCTGTTAAGGTCTATCTAGCCGCTATCTCGGTCTGTCATATAGGCTTCCATAAGAACAAGGTGGGAAACACCCCTGTTATGTTGTTTCATGAAGGGGGCACGTCCAATGATGTGTATAAACCTGGGATGACTGACGGGGCGCTGTGTTGAAGTCACCACGCAGCCATCTTGGTAGAATTCGGACGCTATAGAAATGTATTTATTAATGTCTACATTAGTTTTGACACGTTTCTTCTATTACAGACACTTAATGTATACTTTTACATTATATTAAACATACAAATAATAAATGATAAATAAAAACATTTTCCTTAAAGTATTTTTTTAGAGAGTACTAATGTTACTGTCCCCACTACAACAACAAAATACTTAAAATACATATAATTCTGTCCTTGAAACATTTAATTGAAATACTGTAGAATTCCATTCATTCCTATGGAGGACTGCTCCTGCTGGGGAGTGCCAATATGGCCGACCAGTGGCTTCAAAGCCTCTCAATGGCCAATACATAGCTTCAGCAATCCAGGGTTTACATACATCATTGGGCACGTCACTTACGTCCAGTTCCCAAGCCCTTAGCCCCATCATGGGATTTGTCTATTGTGCTTGAGCCTATTTCACAGCAGCCTTTTGATCCACTGGAAATCATGGAGATGAAATATCTCTCCTTTTAAGACCGTTTTACTGCAAAATGAGTGAATGAGCTGCATGCACTGTCAGTTCACCATTCGTGCCTGCAGTTTGCCCAGGGCTTTTCCAAGTTCACCTTGTTGCCCATGTAGCCCATGAGTCGGTCATTGTCACCTGATGAGGAAGCCTCGCTGATAAAGAAATGTGTGAGTAAGATATGACTAAAATGTCACACCCTCAGTTAAACTAATAATGTATGACTAATTAGTAGACTAGAGCTTAGAGAGTTAATCAAATGTGTTTATATCACAGCAACAGAGTATTTGTGTCTTGCAGAAGTGCAAAACGATTGAAACCAATAACAGGAGACTGGTTCCCAAAACACACAGGGAAAGGGGAGTGAAAAAAGGCTTGCAGGATATTGTGAGGAAAGAATGCAGCCTGCCCGAGCAAGGAGTAGACTATGAGAAGAACGTGTGTTTGTGTGTGTGTGTGAATGTGTGTGTGACCTGATGGTCAGGAGAGCAGAGGAAAATCACATGAGCTAAACCCAGGTGTGAGCTTACAAGATGCGTACAGTGGGAAAATACAGCCCGCCTACAGCGGGGTGGGATTTTTCCTCTGACGTGTGCGTATAAAAAGATTGTACGACCATTTTGTTGCAGAGCGCTCTCATGAATAAACATGCTGACCATTGCAGAATTGGGTCTTTGTTTAATTTATTCAAACTAAGAGATTTACAACCTTTTGGGAATTATTCAAAGATTTAAGAAGTAGTTGACTTCAACCATTGAGATAACAAAATTCTCGTGACACTCGCCTGCGAACTTCAAACCCAGTGTCTGCCCCCAGCCTAACGAGTTAATTTCCTCATGGTCTAACGGTTTCAGACGTTGGTTTCTCCGGGTTCATGTCCCGTGTGTTACAATTCTGCCCAACGTGGGGTGGTCTCTATTGGTGAGGAGGTCAAAGAGGGGTGAATGTAATGGTTATGGTCATGTGATGAGGTAGCCCTGCCTGTGAACTTCAAAACAAGTGTCTGCCCAAGGGGGACATTTCCTCTTGGTCTAAAGGTCTAAGACATTGCTTACTCCTGTGGAAGACCCGGGTCCCGCATGTTACGCCCAACCCCGCCTTTATGCCCAAGGTTAGCACAATTACAATTGTCTCGCCTTGGAGCTTGTGGCTTTCCATCCGCCGCCTTTCCTTTCCATGGAAGAGGAGCGGCTACACCGTTTTGTCCAGTACGTGTGTTGCGCATATACAGTGGGGAAAAAATGTATTTAGTCAGCCACCAATTGTGCAAGTTCTCCCACTTAAAAAAATGAGAGAGGCCTGTAATTTTCATCATAGGTACACGTCAACTATGACAGACAAAATGAGAATTTTCTTTACAGAAAATCACATTGTAGGATTTTTAATGAATTTATTTGCAAATTATGGTGGAAAATAAGTATTTGGTCAATAACAAAAGTTTCTCAATACTTTGTTATATACCCTTTGTTGGCAATGACACAGGTCAAACGTTTTCTGTAAGTCTTCACAAGGTTTTCACACACTGTTGCTGGTATTTTGGCCCATTCCTCCATGCAGATCTCCTCTAGAGCAGTGATGTTTTGGGGCTGTCACTGGGCAACACGGACTTTCAACTCCCTCCAAAGATTTTCTATGGGGTTGAGATCTGGAGACTGGCTAGGCCACTCCAGGACCTTGAAATGCTTCTTACGAAGCCACTCCTTCGTTGCCCGGGCGGTGTGTTTGGGATCATTGTCATGCTGAAAGACCCAGCCACGTTTCATCTTCAATGCCCTTGTTGATGGAAGGAGGTTTTCAATTAAAATCTCACAAAACATGGCCCTATTCATTCTTTCCTTTACACAGATCAGTCGTCCTGGTCCCTTTGCAGAAAAACAGCCCCAAAGCATGATGTTTCCACCCCCATGCTTCACAGTAGGTATGGTGTTCTTTGGATGCAACTCAGCATTCTTTGTCCTCCAAACACGACGAGTTGGGTTTTTACCAAAAAGTTATATTTTGGTTTCATCTGACCATATGACATTCTCCCAATCCTCTTCTGGATCATCCAAATGCACTCTAGCAAACTTCAGACGGGCCTGGACATGTACTGGCTTAAGCAGGGGGACACGTCTGGCACTGCAGGATTTGAGTCCCTGGCGGAGTAGTGTGTTACTGATGATAGGCTTTGTTACTTTGGTCCCAGCTCTCTGCAGGTCATTCACTAGGTCCCCCCGTGTGGTTCTGGGATTTTTGCTCACCGTTCTTGTGATCATTTTGACCCCACGGGGTGAGATCTTGCGTGGAGCCCCAGATCGAGGGAGATTATCAGTGGTCTTGTATATCTTCCATTTCCTAATAATTGCTCCCACAGTTGATTTCTTCAAACCAAGCTGCTTACCTATTGCAGATTCAGTCTTTCCAGCCTGGTGCAGGTCTACAATTTTGTTTCTGGTGTCCTTTGACAGCTCTTTGGTCTTGGCCATAGTGGAGTTTGGAGTGTGACTGTTTGAGGTTGTGGACAGGTGTCTTTTATACTGATAACAAGTTCAAACAGGTGCCATTAATACAGGTAACGAGTGGAGGACAGAGGAGCCTCTTAAAGAAGAAGTGACAGGTCTGTGAGAGCCAGAAATCTTGTTTGTAGGTGACCAAATACTTATCTTCCACCATAATTTGCAAATAAATTCATTAAAAATCCTACAATGTGATTTTCTGGATTTTCTTTCTCAATTTGTCTGTCATAGTTGACGTGTACCTATGATGAAAATTACAAGCCTCTCTCATCTTTTTAAGTGGGAGAACTTGCACAATTGGTGGCTGACTAAATACTTTTTTCCCCCACTGTACTTAGATAGGAAGAGAGTTTTGCGCAAGTGTGACCAACTCTTTGTGTCCTGGGTGCCTCCCTGCAAGGGGACCACCCTCTCTTGTTAACGGTTGTCTCATTGTATTGTGGAAGCTATTGTATTGGCCTATAATAGCAAGGGGTTACAGCCTGGAGGGACTAAGGGCTCACTCCATCAGAGGTATGGCTACCTCTTGGGCACTGTTCAAGGGCATCTCCTTGCAGGAGATTTGCAGTGCAGCTTGTTGGGTATCCCTCATACTTTTATGCAGTTCTTCCGACTAAACGTCACTGCTCCGTTATTGGCGCATAATGACCTCAATGTCGGGGCCTCTGGGGGTTGATATTGAGACTGCCTGGCTTCAGAGAGCATGTGCGATACGGGAGTTGGTCATATCCCACTAGTGAGATGTCAAAACGAATAATTGAAAGATAATTTAAGGTTCCTTGTGTAACCCCGGTTCTCTGAGTTTATGAGTGAGACATCTCACCACATTCCCCTACTCACAAGAGTGTGAGGAAGTTTGGCACGCTCGAGAATGATCGGAGGGCAGCCGGGTGGCTCTTTATTATGAGGGGAGGGGCTCCCTCATTCGCCACTCAACGTGTCTGTCTCTGACAGACGTGTATGATTGATTCTTCGAGCTACTTAGAAGATTCTGGTGAATTCCACTAGTATAGTGAAATGTCTCACCCATAATATCAGAGAACCGGGGTTGCGCAAGTAACCTTAAGTTTCTCGGCAACCGAGGGATCCTGATATATTGCATGTGAAAAAGGTGTATCAGTCATAAACTGCACAGCACAAACAGAGAAGAAATCTGAGAAAAGTGGCATCATTGTGAGTGCAGGATGAAGGCCTACCTGTGGCGGCAGGTGTGGTGGTAGAGATTTCCAACATTTGCCCTGAGAGACGATTTTGAACAAGGTTTTTGGTAAAAGTGGATCCATGCTTTTTGGCCTGACCCATATATTGTTTCAAGCTGGGTAAAGGACAAACTGGGAACTGTTACATCCGTCAATGTTTTGAGAAGTGGAATTGTTTTGATTTTTTGTGTATCCTCCACCCCAGAGGCAGCGGGCGCTCTGTGTCACGCTTCTCGGAGGTTGACTTGTGTTGTTCTTTGGTCTCCAGAGCAGGGCGCTGCTCAAAGGAGTGATCAGTGGGGTGGTGTTGACTGTAGAGATGGATAAGATGAGAAAGAATATTCCTGGTGTTTGTGACACCCGCCGTTTGGTAAGATGCAGATCTGGTAGAAATCGTGAGATGGAGGATACCCTGTCTGTCTTGTTGAGCTTCGATATGGAGTTTCTACCTGATAAGGTCAGGCTAGGGTACATTAACTATTTGTTGAGGGCAATTTTGCTACAGCAAGCATTTTGCTACAGCTGGCCATGCTTTCCATCTGGCTACCACTACCCCGGCCACCAACTCTGCACCCTCCGCTGAAACTTGCCCATGCCCCCCCCCCGCTTCTCCTTCACACAAATTCAGACAGCTGACGTTTTGAAAGAGCTGCAAAATCTGGACCCCTACAAATCAGCTGGGCTAGACAATCTGGACCCTTTCTTTCTAAAACTAGCCGCCGAAATTGTCACAAACCCTATTACTAGTCTGTTCAACCTCTCTTTCATAACGTCTGAGATCCCCAGAGATTGGAAAGCTGCCGCGGTCATCCCCCTCTTCAAAGGGGGTGACACTCTAGATCCAAACTGCTACAGACCTATATCCATCCTGCCCTGCCTTTCGAAAGTATTTGAAAGCCAAGTTAACAAACAGATCACCGACCATTTCGAATACCACCGTACCTTCTCCGCTATGCAATCCGGTTTCGAGCTGGTCATGGGTGCACTTCAGCCACGCTCAAGGTCCTAAACGATATTATAACCGCGATTGATAATAGACAGTACTGTGCAGCCGTCTTCATCGACCTGGCCAAGGCTTTCGACTCTGTCAACCACCGCATTCTTATTGGCAGACTAAATAGCCTTGGTTTCTCAAATGACTGCCTCGCTTGGTTCACCAACTACTTCTCAGATAGAGTTCAGTGTGTCAAATCGGAGGGCCTGTTGTCTGGACCTATGGCAGTCTCTATGGGGGTGCCACAGGGTTCAATTCTTGGGCCGACACTTTTCTCAGTGTATATCAATGATGTCGCTCTTGCTGCTGGTGACTCTCAGATCCACCTCTATGCAGACGACACCATTTTGTATACATCTGGCCCTTCATTGGACACTGTGTTAACAAACCTCCAAACGAGCTTCAATGCCATACAACACTCCTTCAGTAGCCTCCAACTGCTCTTAAACACTAGTAAAACTAAATGCATGCTTTTCAATCGAACGCTGCTGGCACCCGCCCACCCGACTAGAATCACCACTCTTGACGGGTCTGACCTAGAGTATGTGGACAACTACAAATACCTAGGTGTCTGGTTAGACTGTAAACTCTCCTTCCAGACTCACATAAAGAATCTCCAATCCAAAGTTAAATCTAGAATCGGCTTCCTATTTCGCAACAAAGCCTCCTTCACTCATGCTGCTAAACATGCCCTCGTAAAACTGACTATCCTACCGATCCTTGACTTCGGCGATGTCATTTACAAAATAGCCTCCAACACTCTACTCAGCAAATTGGATGTAGTCTATCACAGTGCCATCCGTTTGTCTCCAAAGCCCCATCGCTACCCACCACTGTGACCTGTACGCTCTTGTTGGCTGGTCCTCACTACATGTTCGTCGTCAAACCCACTGGCTCCAGGCCATCTATAAATCACTGCTAGGCAAATCCCCGTCTTATCTTAGCTCATTGGTCACCATAGCAGCACCCACCCGTAGTCTGCGCTCCAGCAGGTATATCTCACTGGTCATTCCCAAAGCCAACACCTCCTTTGGCTGCCATTCCTTCCAGTTCTCTGCTGCCAATGACTGGAACGAATTGCAAAAATCTCTGAAGCTGGAGACTCTTATCTCCCTCACTAACTTTAAGCATCAGTTGTCAGAGCACCTTACCGATCACTGCACCTGTACACAGCCCATCTGAAATTAGCCCACCCAACTACCTCATCCCTATATTGTTATTTATTTTGCTCTTTTGCACCCCAGTATCTCTATTTGCACATAATCTCTTGCACATCTAGCATTCCAGTGTTAATACTATTGTAATTATTTTGCACTATAGCCTATTTATTGCCTTACCTCCATAACTTGCTACATTTGCACACACTGTATATATATTTTCTGTTGTATTTTTGACTTTATGTTTTTTACCCCATATGTAACTCTGTGTTGTTTTTATCGCACTGCTTTGCTTTATCTTGGCCAGGTCGCAGTTGTAAATGAGAACTTGTTCTCAACTGGCTTACCTGGTTAAATAAAGGTGAAATAAATAAATAAATAAATTGTTCCGAACCCGCTACAGTGCTTTAGGTGCCAAGGATTCGAACATGTGGCAGTAATATGTAGAGTAAGTTTGCAGGAGGGCATAGTCAGAGGGAGTGTGAAGTGGGGGTTGAGAAAGCACTGTTTGTAAACTGCGGGGGCGCTCATGCAGCTGGTGATTCGAAGTGCCCTGTACGAGAGAGACAAGTTGAGATTGCCAAAGTTTGAGAAGGGAAGAAAGTTTAATATGCTGAGGCAGTAACCAGAGTATAGGATAGCCAAGGATGAGGGATTCGACTGAGAGCTCCAGAGAGGATGAGTTTGAATAAGGTTGGATTTCTTGCATTTATAGCCATCGTGATCAACTGCACTGCACTGATGGAGCGGAAGTCACAGAAAATAGATGTGGTAGTTGCAGCAGCAGAGAAATATTTGGGTGTGAGAGATTTCAGTGCAGAAGATCTACAGGGAGTTTTGTGAAAAGGGGTTCCTCCCAGGCCAACGGCCTGGTGTAGGATCGTTTAGAGCCAAAGTGGTGGGATGGAGTGGTGGGTTTTGTGAGTGGTTTATAGGCAGTGGTGTGTATTCATGGATGCCAAGGGAAGCCAGGCTTCTACAAAAAATTGACCAAGAAAAAAAGAGAAAAACATAAAATAATTTATCCTTTGTCTCTCTGTGTTTCATAATTTAGGCCATCTATCTGATGCTGTCTGGTCAAAGAGAGTATGACGTTGTTGCCGCCCGTAGCTTTGAATGCAAGGGAAGGAAGCCAGCGAGCATTTGGCCTCCCCAACGCCAATCAGCGTTGAGCTAAATTGAGTGAGCGCAACTGTGAATGGTCCTGGTGCACCCCAACATTTTTTTCAAGGGAAGCCAGTTTGGATTTGGCTTCTCTCCAATCATATCATGTTGAGAGCAATACGTCATTGACAGAAACAACTTGAACTGTTGCATCTAGTTGTGTTGGATGAAGACAGGGATTTGGACTTGTGGTTTTACTTAATTCTCTGTACTGGCCAATAATTATAACGCCGATTCTGATCCAACCATAAATGAATACATTGTGCCCCTGGCCTGAGAGGATGGAAGTTCAGTATGTAGCTAGATGTAGGCTAATGTTAACTAGCTAACGTTGCCCATAAAAAGGAAGTTAGGCTAGTGAGAAAGCATTTTAGCCAGGTAGCCTAGGACAACAAAAAATAATAGCATGTACTGTATAGCAGAATCATAGACAGTTTTATCAACATGAAAGAGAGAAGGATGGCATTGGCGTTTCTCTACAAGTAGGGTGAGTCAACATGTTTTTTCTACTTGTACGAACGCACACACACAGAAATCAGAACCATGGACAGCCACATCATATTTAACTTACATTGATTGGACTAAATTGTTTTTGGTATCTATTAGTAGTCACTATCAGACTAAGCATAGGTGATTTGATGATTTTTAAATGTTGAAGTTGAAATGGTGCTGGAATAGTGGAGGCATTTCCTGTTTTCTTTGCAACTTGCAGTAACTCTCCAAGTGATTCAAAATAAATAGTTGTTTAGTAGTCCAAAAATGTCGGAAACATTAACTTGCTTGACCATGCTGTTTGTTACATGCAATATGCTTTGTGGACTTCACCGGACAGAGGTTGTTCTCCGGTTTTGTGATCAAACACTGCTACTGTGTCTTCTTATTGTCTCGGCCTTAGGCCTATATATCACGGTCGCAAGGCATATGACCTAACAGGCTAGAGCAAACAATGCAGTTATCACAATTCATAGGTTGTAATATGGCTTTTTATTCTGTCTTGGCTTCCCCAGTGATTTTATCCACGCACCGCTACTGTGTATAGGTAAGGTGCAGGGTTAGATGGTGGTGCAATTTCAAATGTCCACATGCCCCCTTTTTTTGTGACCAAAATGTGCAATCCACACACCGACCTGCGAAAGGCAGCAATACGCAACACAGCGTCTAGTCTGCCGAAATTTCACACGAAGAAGAGGATTTGTAGTTCTTCCTGTACAGGACTTTCTTAGCAGCTAGCTAGATACGTGGTTTTAGCAAGACAGCGGAATGGACGTCATGCTTCATATGAAAATGTTAAAGGACATTTTAAGTGTGTTTTGCGCAATTTATCTTGTCACCAAGTTTACCACTGCAACCCAAGACGGCTCTAATGGGAAAAAGGACCAAGAGTGTTACAGCTACGCTGGAGGACACGTCTACCCCGGAGAGGCTTTCCGTGTGCCCGTCTCTGATCATTCCTTGCACCTCAGCAAGGCAAAAAGTGGGTATTGTCCCCCTGCACGGCAGTTGTACTTGGCAATTATTTTAATAACTGAAGGATGTTTTACTCAACAATACAATTATACTTTGTTTTTAACTACACAGCTAGCTAGCTAACTAGTTTGCCTGCAGCAAATTAGCTAGTTAATTTAGTAGACTTGATTAACGTTAGCTAGCCACCGTTCCAGTTATGCTGCAAAGTTTCACAACTGAAGTTTGCATCAAATCGGTATGCGCGTTATTGTAATAATATGCCAGCTTTTACTTGTAGATCCAAATTCATAAGTTGTAGGTAGTAGTACATTTGGACACGTCATGCCAAAAAACGTGGGTCGAACTGTAGCCAGCAGATTCTGACCCTACCGTTAAGCTTGTTTACACTGAGCTTCACTGGGGTCAGAACGCCATCAGGGTTAGATTAAAGGCCCTGCTACACTACAGCCATTGGCGTGGCATTGCCATCAGCCGTTGAAGAAATGCTTCCTTTGAAATCAATGGAAGTTGCTTCACTGCCCATGTTGCGCTTGTGTTGCGTCATGTCCAATGGCAGCATCCAAGCTCAAGAATCAAGGTTCAATTCTCGATTGTTGACGCACGTTCATTCTATCTTGTGAATTGAAATTATGAGAAATAAAGTTTATTTTGGTTGCATGTGGCCTTGACTATACACCACTGGTTATTTTCCAAAGATCAGGGTCCTTAATGTCTTAAATTCATTCATCTGATTTAAAGCCTTAAGTCTGAAGATGTCTTAAATTCTGTTTTTTTCGAAAGTCTTAAAAAATGTGACGTAGATGACTACAGTGTTTCCGTTATGTTGTGCCGCTGCTTAATTGTTTCCACCACAGAAAAATATACAAAATGTAACATCAAATAATGCTTGAGGTGCACTTTTAAGATGTTAGAAAGCTATCCACATGTGCGCCTCTCTGTGTGTGCACGTCAAGTGAGTGTGCCAGTGCGAGTCGGCCATTGCCAGAGGAGAGAGCAAGGAAGCCTATACAATTTGATAGACAACAACGCTAACTAGACCTGAGATGATAAACCGTCAATTACCGACACCGACATTGCCCTCCTCTTACCGAATAATTTAGCTTAGTGATTCAGTTCAGTGTTTAGGCTACACAACATTCCTGCTGATTTTCTTTTTGGTTCTAAAACCATTATCTGGTCAACACTAATGTGCATTAACCTGCTTCCTGCAATGAAAACATCTGCCCTGTCCCTGTTTTGCTGGCTCTTCTTACTCCCGCTCCCCACCTTGCACATGGAATGAAGCGCAAGCATACTGACAGTTGAGTAACATTTCAAAATATAATTGCGGGAAAGACAGTTTTTAAAACAACTACTGAGTCTCAGCTTTATGTGAGTATAACAATTAATTTCTCAACTTTCAATATAGAGGAAATAACATAATTTTACAAACGCAGTATGTAGTTGAGATGATGCGCCAACGGAGCAGAGTGCGCTATTTGCAGTGGTGACTTATTCCAAATGTTGTTGTTACAGCCTGATTGTACAATATTTGCACATTATTCTTTTTATAATTCTTCAAGCTCTGTCAAGTTGGTTGTTGATCATTGCTAGATCAAGTCTTGCCATAGATTTTCAACAAATTTAAGTCAAAACTGTAACTCGGCCACTCCGGAACATTAGCTGTCTTCTTGGTAAGCAACTCCAGAGTAGATTTGGTCTTGTGTTTTAGGTTATTGTCCTGCTGAAAGGGGAATTAATCTCCCAGTGGTGGAAAGCAGACTGAACCAAGTTTTCCTCTAGGATTTTGCCTGTGCTTAGCTCCATTCCGTTTCTTTTTTCATCCTGAAAAACTCCACAGTCCTTAACAACTACAAGCATACCTATAACATGATGCAGCCACCACTATGCTTGAAAATATGAAGCGTGGTACTCAGTAAAGTGTTGTATTGGATTTGCCCCAAATATAACACTTTGTATTCAGGACAAAAAGTGAATTGCTTTGGCACATTGTTTTGCAGTATTACTTGTTGCCTTGTTGCAAACATGATGCATGTTTTGGAATATTTTTTATTTTGTACAGACTTTGTCAATTAAGTTAGTATTGTGGAGTAACTACAATGTTGTTGATCCATCCTCAGTTTTCTCCCATCACAGCCATTAAACTCTGTAACTGTTTTAAAGTCACCATTGGCCTCATGGTGAAATCGCTGAGTGGTTTCCTTCCTCTCCGGCAACTGATTTAAGAAGGATGCCTGTGTCTTTGTAGTGACTGGGTGTATTGATACACCATCCACAGTGTAATTAATAACTCCACCATGCTCAAAGGGAAATTCAATGTCTGCTTTATTTTATTTTATCTACCAATAGGTGCCCTTCTTTGCGAGACATTGGAAAACCTCCCTGCTCTTTGTGGTTGAATCTGTGTTTGAAATTCACTGCTCGACTGAGGTATTAACTTACAGTTAATTACCTGTATATGTGGGGTACAGAGATGAGGTAGTCATTCAAAAATCACATTAAACACTATTGCACACAGTGAGTCCATGCAACTTATTATGTGACTTGTTAAGCACATTTTTACTCCTGAACTTATTTAGGCTTTCCATTACAAAGGGGTTGAATACTTATTGACTCAATTTAATCCATTTTAAATTCAGACCGTAACACAACAAAATGTGAAAAAAGTCAAGGCGTGTGAATACTTTTGTAGGACATTTACCGTTCTATCAATTGCATGGCTAAAGCAACAATAGATTTAGAAATGTAGCTAATGTGTTTTAAGTTACCATTTCCTCGGGTGGTAAATTATGTAGCATAGGCTATAGCCTAGGTCAATATGCACAAAAACACGCAGGCAAATTAATCTCTTAAAAGGCCAAAAGATATCTGATTATAATGGATCCTATTTTGACATGTTACACTTCAAAATATCCATCATGCATTCCCTGAACATGTAAGATGAAATCGCTAACTTCTTTCATGTCTTGCTTGGCACTGGAAAATGTCTGTCTAGAGCCCTCCCCTACCGCTTAGCTACCTAGCTTCAAAGTATAGCCATTTGATACCTGATTCATTGAATGAGGGGATTATTTTATTAAACGTTTTGGTTTTAGGCTAATGTTCAAATTGTACAGCATAATACGTCCAGGAGAGCTCCTGGGTGTGTACACTGTTTTGTTCCAGCCTCACTCTTAACACACCAGATTTTACAAATCAACTACTTAACAGAACCTTGTTAAGTTGACTCAGGTGTGTTTGAGCAGTGCAGGATCAAAAGCCTGCACACCCATTGGCCTAGCTCTCCAGAGGGAGAGTTGACCATGTGTTTTATACAATAATAATGCTGTATATTTGACTTTATTAAGGCATTTTTTCACAGTGGTATCGTTATGGTGTTGAGTATCATTATACTACGCTGGTATTGATATTGAAGCCTAAATTCTGAAAACGTAGTTTGATCTAGCTAATGATTAGCCCATTGGGGTAGCCTAATAAATGGAGATGGGCAACCCCATGCTTCAGCCATCTATAGCCTAGCCAGTAGCCACTATGCTACTACATCCGTCTGGCTTATTGCTAAAATAGCACACCTGCCTGAGAATAGGAGCCATGTAAGCTATAGCCTTTGGTGAAAGAGCCAGCCCTAAAAATACTATTACTTTTTGCCAACATGGGCTCATCCCATAAGGCGGCGCACAATTGGCCCAGCATCGTCCGGGTTTGGCCGGTGTAGGCCGTCATTGTAAATAAGAATTTGTTCTTAACTGACTTGCCTAGTTAAATAAAGGTAAAATAACATTTCTGAAGGGCAATATTAGGTGTGTGGCTCGCGCAGACCTAAAAATTGGTATTAAATTGCATTCCAAGTGGAATTAAAGGTCTTAGAAAGTCTTACATTCAACTTCATGGAACCTGCAGATACCCTGTAAGAGTTATGAAGTCAAGAAGCTACTACTACTACTAGCTAGCTAGCTAGCAACATTGACTAGCTACGTTCACAATGTAAACAAAAGCAACTTGTGAAATTAGAGGATCATGTAGTATAACCACTAGCAACAATTCTATTGTACTTACAGAATCTATTTAATATGGTATAGTAGGGGAAAATAGAATAAAGACGCCCTTCTCTGCTCCTCTCCACTTAAAAACAACACACTCTGTGTAGCAGGTAGAACGTCACATTGACACGACGCTGATGGCAAAGCAACGCAACGCTTATAGTGGAGCTGAAGTGTAAAACACTGCGGAGCGAAATATGGCTTGGAAAAAGTACCTCACACCAGGGATGTGAAATTGCGTTGTACTCGGAATTGTCCCATTATCCCAACTGTTACACCGGGAAGATTGAACGACTGCTATTTTTTCCGGAAAGCTGAGCTTTTCGTCCTCATGCTAGCTAGAAGCAGCCACAGCAGCCATTATGGAATGGCACGTGGTGTTGAACAACAAAGGAGCTGATTGGCTGACACTGCCATTTCAAAATGGCGATGGTGGCTACTGCTAGGTAGCATGAGGAAGAAAAGGGTGGTTTTCTAGAAAAACAAACAGTATTTGAATCTTGTTGATGTATCAGTTTTGATATAGGTAAAATTTGGAGTACAGTGTCCCATCCCATCCCTGCATTAAGGTACGTTTTCCGACCCATATCTCGCACTGGCGCCGCGGTGTCTTAATCTAACCATGATTGCGTTCCGACCCCAGTGCAGCTCAGTATAAACAAGCGTAGCGGTAGGGTCAGAATCTGCTGGCTACTCCAACTACTCTCTCAAGGACCCAGACAGGAGGACCCTAGCAATAACAGCTGCTGTGCACCACACAATCCCAATGGATGCATCTCAGTCAGTGTTCTGTTAAGTGGCTTCGAGTCTACACTTTCTTATTCATTTAAAAAGGAAGGTGAAATTAAATTCCCGGCTTGTACCTTCCATATCGCTTTCACATTTGTTGCGTTTTCCAATCAGCAGAGGAGAGAAGATAAGGAGGCCACTTCCAGGATGCACCCCATGAGGTAACCAGCTGTGCCCTATCCCAATATGTACTGTTAAGGAGCGTAGGTGTAACAGTATTGTTTCCGTCCCTCTTTGCCGGAACCTGGGCTGGAACCAGACCCCTGGAACACATCAACAACAGTCACCCACAAAGCATCATTACCTATCGCTCCACAAAAGCCGCAGCCCTTGCAGAGCAAGGGAAAAAACTACTTCAAGGTCTGAGTGAATGACGTCACCGATTTAAACACTACTACTAGCGCGTACTGCTAACTAGCTAGCCATTTCACATTGGTTACATGGGTAAGCCTACTCCTTTAACGTCCAAGGACCTTATATGTTCAGAGGTAAACTGGCTCTGGCAGCCAAAACAGCCAAATGCGATACGGTTATAGAAACATAAAAAGCCCTCTACTTTCATATCACATCAAAATAATTTTACTAATGCAAAATATACACTCACTGTTTTAAAACAGTTGCAGCCGACAGTACTTCTCAGTTACAACACTTTTCTGATGTTCGGAGACTCTAGATAGCTAGGCTAATTAGAACAAGTGGTCGCCTCTCTCTTCCATTAACAGGCCGTAACATGGAAATATGTATTAAAAGGGTGTAATAATTTTACCTTTGTTTTATGAACAATCTTTCTCGATTAGCCTATATGGAAGTCAACTTCCAAAGGTTTCCAAAACCGCATCGCAAGCGAGGATTATTGACGTAGAGGGAGCCCTCTTTGGTGAACAAGAACTAAGTGTGCCCCAAGCCTGCCCTGAGCCATAGGCTTACCTGCACACTGCTCACCAATAATGAACAAATACTATTCATTGTTGACCAAGCACACTAAATAATGGTGTGTTGGTATGAACAACATTGAGGATACACAGCAGGAAGTCTGTTCTGATTGGGTTTTCCCTAAAATGTGATCAGCAAATAACTTGCTTGCTCGTGCTTTGAACTGTCATCAAATATGTTTTTGTTATTTCTTATTTTTGCAGTTTCAAAGCCTGCACCTTATTTTGAGGGTTCAGCTGTCATCGATGGTGAGTTTAAGGAGCTCAAACTGTCTGACTACAAAGGGAAATACCTAGTCTTCTTCTTCTACCCCCTGGACTTGTGAGTACTAACTCTTACTGACCTTCATCCTAAAACAAACCTCTTTGTAGTGTTCTTTGCTACTGTCAGAAAATGTGTTTGTTTGTTTATTTTACTTTGTTATATCTATTTCAGACAGAATTGACAGTATGTTACCTGCAAAAAAAACAAAAAAAAAACAGGCAATGTTTATATGACCCCCTTTCAAACAGTCCCATTTGTAACACTTTCTTGCCGGTATATGCATTTTAAAGGGTACATCCCGTTGCGGACGTGTCTATTTTAATAGATCCATTGAATATATACACCATCACAAATAAATATATTATTAATAAGTTTGGGCAGGTCTTAAGAAACATTATGATACTAAGAAAATGTATTTCAGAAGAATAGAATAGCATATTTTGAGTTTTATGTTACTGGTCTGTGCAGCCTAGGCTATAGGCTATGGTTGCAGCATGCAAATGAAATCAATAGTTCATTATTTTGTTCATTAAACAAACAAGACACAATTACATTACCCAGCCCTGATCGGTAAACACAACATTTTATAGTAAGAATAATATATAAATAATATTTTTTCCCAACCAACTTGAGTGTTGCGGGCTGTTAATCTACAAAAAAAGTGATCTTTTTAAACAGAGCCCATGCCCTCATTTCTTTTAGTTGCTTTAGAAACCCTAGAATCTGCTCTTTCCGGTCGTGTATTGAAATCAAATGTCTGACCTGGATGAATGTCTGTAGAGTGATTTTTTTATT